>NC_036844.1:13198671-13201068 GCF_002910315.2 Salvelinus sp. IW2-2015 | reverse complement strand
CACTAGGGGGCAAATAACACCATGGAACACAATGAAAATCCATCTTAACCATTGTAATAAAAGAATCTGTTACCTTCTAACAGGATGGCAGCACAATCTGTATTTTTTGCATATAATCATTGGTTGATTAATCTTATGCTACACAAAGATGAATAACGTACATTTTTCTAAACAAATCCAATCTGTTAGTAGTGAGACGTATTGCACCCGTTACTGAAATAGTTGTTCCAGTTGATTTAGATCGTTCCATTAGTCAATCTTCCCTACCCTGGTAGTCATTCTGAATGCAAGTTGTGGGTGATTAAAAATTCCAATTGTTGGATATCTCAATCTGTCTGGATTCCAATAGGAATTGCACATAACTTTGCATCCAGCATAATCTGACTTGCAGGCCTGATGTCACCTGTAAAACCAGGAGTTTCCTAACAACACTGTGTTAGGTTATATCTAGGCCCTCAAAGAAATACCTTATAATATGCAATGTAGTGTCATAAAGAGTTTAATTTTAAAGTCTAATAAGGCTGGTGGAACCATTCATAAAGGGTTCTAGGAAGGTCCCTTCAAAGATAAAAGGCTTCTCGGTAGTACACTTCATGGAGTGTTGTAGGAAGAACCTTTAGAGGATAAAATAGTTATTAGTAGAACAGTTTACTCCTTCAGAGAGGGTTCTAGAACATTTTACACGTGATTCTATGAAGAACCCTACATAGAGAGCTACCTAGCACCAAAAAGGTTTCCCCTATGGGGACAAACAGAAGAGCCCTATATGGTTCTACTTAGCACCTTTTTTTCTGAGTGTATAGTCAGTCTTATGACTGTGCATGGAGTCAGTGCAAGATAACGTCCATGCATGCTCCTCCCTCTGTTAAAACTGTATCATGATAATGTAGCCTACTATACACTATTACTCTCTTTGTGAAACGTTTAATTAAGTTTAGTTGCCATATAAGGATAGCCCATGTGTCTTCATCCTTCTCAGTGGTCTTTGTTTATGCAGATGGTGGTCACAATTGGACAATGCACAAGTAAATTAACAAAGCTTTGCGGGTTGTTTACATATATTGTTGGCTAATAAAACGTATATCAATGCTAATGCTAGGGGCGGCAGGTAACCTAGTGGTTAGAGCGGTTGCTAGATCGAATCCCTGAGCTGACAAGGTGAACATCTGTCGTTCTTCCCCTGAACAAGGCCGTCATTGTAAATAAGAGTTTGTTCTTAACTGACTTGCCTAGTTAAATAAAGGTTAAATAAAACAAATATAAAATGCACAATCGAAATATTATTTGCGAAATTATAAACACAAGGAACCATAATTTTGGGGAAAATGTTTATGGAGATGCCGGGGATTGAACCCGGGGCCTCATACATGCAAAGCATGCGCTCTACCACTGAGCTACATCCCCTTCCACGTACCTATAGAGAAAAAAAGGCAATACAAATATAAGCTCACAAATAGATACACTACAAAACTATAAAAACATCCATTAATCATTCAAACTGTCTGCAAAGCGATACACGCCTCCCAGATTTAGTTAGTTGCCTACGGACGAAAACGGCCATTTTCCACAACCTTCTCCACAAGATGGCAGTAAGGCCGTTTTCTCCATACTAACGTTCCATATCAACATCAAAGCTTGATTTCACCAGATATTTTATATCACCAGAGAGATTGGATATCGGTGTTTTCAAATCTTTCTGGTTAAATCAAACTATGTTTCTCCTCTTCCTCTCTGATTACATATAGCAAAAACGTATTGTAGGTGGGAAAGTTTTTTTTGATTATATCACTTTTAGAATATAGAAGCTATATGTTACCTAGTTGACCATTTTTACATCACATCAGTCAGGCGGGAAATGCTTTGCTGAGTTCTAGAACGTGCACGGGTGACATTGAAGGTCAGGAGGAGCCGTCTGCTGCAAGAAGTATTCAAATATTTTGCTGCTCCAAACAGTCAAAATACTCCAAGAAATGAGTATACACGACTAGATAACATTTTATGAAGAATCCTCTTTTTCCATATGTTTACTGCTTGGTTTATACTTTTAGTAAAACACCAGATCAGGCAGTGTTTAGGCCCAACCAAACGGTCAGCAGAAATGGACCTCACTGAAGACCAGGGGCAGTTGGGCCCACTGACCACTGATGAACCATTCACCATGAAGGAGATAACACAATGTGCAGATATATTAGTCTACATGAAGACTAGCCTATTTGCATAATCACTAAGTCTTGATAAGCACAACTAGATAAATGGTTCGCAAATGATTTATAAGCAAAGTCATACTAAGGATGGATGATATACTGTATATTATAGGTGATGTTTGTCTATGGCGATTGCATGGCTGTGTGCTCGATTTTATACACCTGTCAGCAACGGGTGTGGCTGAAATAGCCG
>NC_036844.1:13136171-13193671 GCF_002910315.2 Salvelinus sp. IW2-2015 | reverse complement strand
GGATGCTTTTCAGTGGCAGGGACTGGGAGACTGGTAAGGATAGAGGGAACAATGAATGGAGCCAAATACAGGCAAATCCTTGATGAGAACCTGCTTCAGAGTGCAAACGACCTTAACTGGGATGACGATTTATGTACCAACAGGACAATGACCCAAAGCAATGCTGGAATGGCTTCAGAACGAGAATGTGAAAGCCCAGACTTGAATCCCATTAAAAATCTGTGGAAAGACTTGAAGATTGCTGTTACCGCCACTCCCCATCTAACATAACAGGGCTTGAGAAAATCTGAAAGGAAGCATGGGAGAAAATCCCCAAATCCAGATGTGCAAAGCTGACAAGACATACCCAAGACGATTAAAAGCTGTACTAGCCGCCAAAGGTGCTTCTACAAAGTATTGACTCAGGCTAGTGAAATACTTATGTAAATTAGATTTCTGTATTTCATTCTCAAAAAATTTGCGAACTTTTCTAAAAACATGTTTTCACTTTGTCATTATGGGGTATTGTGTGCAGATGGGTGAGAAGAAAAATCAATCTCATCGATTTTGATCAGGCTGTAACAATGTGGCATAAGTCAAGGTTATGAATACTTTCTGAAGGCACTGTTCTCCATTTGAACACTGAGCATGATATATGCAAGCACAGTACCCTCTGTGCCATAGGTAAACTCTCAGCAGAGACTTTACAATGCTTACCAATGGCAGGGTATATTCTGTCCATTCACTTCAGAGTTTGAACTTCAGAGTTTGTTCTGTTAGGTGACCTAAACTGGGATATGCTTAACACCCCGGCAGTCCTACAATCTAAGCTAGATGCCCTCAATCTCACACAAATCATCAAGGAACCCACCAGGTACAACCCTAAATCCGTAAACATGGGCACCCTCATAGACATTATCCTGACCAACTTGCGCTCCAAAATATACCTCCGCTGTTTTCAATCAGGATCTCAGCGATCACTGCCTCATTGCCTGTATCCGCTATGGGTCCCGCGGTCAAACGACTACCCCTCATCACTGTCAAACGCTCCCTAAAACACTTATGTGAGCAGGCCTTTCTAATTGACCTGGCCCGGGTATCCTGGAAGGATATTGACCTCATCCCGTCAGTCGAGGATGCCTGGTCATTCTTTAAAAGTAATTTCCTCACCATCTAAGTAAGCATGACCCGTTCAAAATGCAGAACTAAGAACAGATATAGCCCTTGGTTCACTCCAGACCTGATCCCTTGACCAGCACAAAAACATCCTGTGGCAGACTGCAATAGCATCGAATAGTCCCCGCGTTATGCAACTGTTCAGGGAAGTCAGGAACCAATACTCGCAGTCAGTCAGGAAAGCAAAGGCTAGCTTTTTCAAGCAGAAATTTGCACCCTGTAGCTCTAACTCCAAAAAGTTTTGGGAGACTGTAAAGTCCATGGAGAACAAGAGCACCTCCTCCCAGCTGCCCACTGCACTGAGGCTAGGTAACACGATCACCACAGATAAATCCATGATAGCTAAGTAGGAAGAGCTACAGAAACCAGGTACACTGACCAGCACAGCAGCAAAGAGATGGTTAAATAACATGATTGCTCATTTTGGGGAGGATAATTTCTCATAATTTGAATGTGTGAAAGATAAATTAATAGTAATCTATTTCAACATGTTATTGTTCATTTTAACATGTTTAAAGCACTAACGTTCTCTTTTTAGTATCTGAGGGGGTCGGCCTGAACCCTGTCCCCCCATCTTTCTTTGACATGTTTGGTTGAACGGAAAATAGACTATTTAATGTGTCCATTCCAACTTCTTTCTGTACTTCTGACGTGGCCATGTTGATGTGTCCCTGTGCTGTGGCGCCCCCCCCCCCCCCCCAGCTGGCCAGTGGTGTGCAGGCCAACGTCAAGATGTTTGAGGGACTGAAGCTGTACCGCTCTGCAGAAAACAGCCAGCAGAGAATCGATCAGCTGGTGAGTGGAAGATTTTAACTGCTACTGTAGCGATGATCCTAAGTGTTTGTTGAATACTCTCAAGGCCACATGCCAGATATGTAAAGCCTCTTAGAAGAGCTATGCATTCTGTATGATTAGTAAAAATTCATGAGCTTTAATAGTATTCACGAGCTGGAATGTCAAAGGGCTTTATTGCCCACTGAAGCAAAGTGGTTTCTCGTTTAAAAGGAGCCATCCTTTTGTAAACCCACTGAACATCACACATCATTGAGGCTCATTGGATGATATAAGAGAGTCTTTGACAGCTGATGTTTCCTGTCTGTCTCTCAGGTGAAGAGTTTGGAGAAGCAACACCGCACTCTCATCCACACCCAGCTAGCCTCCCTGAGGACAGAGCTACCGCGCCCGGCAGGAACCGCCGCACCCATCAATGGCCACTCGGAGCACACCGTCAGCCTCATCGGTGAGGAGGCCACTGGCCCTGGGGAGATGACTCTCCTGAAGGAGGAACCAAGTGAAACAAGAGTAGAGGGGGAGGGAGGAGCATTGACCATGGGGGTTGTTCAGATGGGCCCTGACCCAGGGGACTTGGTATCAATATTGGGTGATGTATGTTTGGTGGCTGGGCAGGAGGCGGAATCATCGGTTCCAGAGCTGTACAGTGTTGACTCTGGGGCAGAGGGCTTCCAGAATTCTACTGAAGGCCTTGAAAACAAAGAGGGGGAGGAGCCATCTTTGTCAAGGAAACGCAGACCCAAAGAGGAACCAGGGGGAGAGAGCGAAGCCAAACTGCAGTGCATCTGTTGAAGCAGTGCTCTTTGTTCAAATCAAATTGTTTTTGTCACATGTGGCGAGTACAACAGGTGTAGACCTTACAGTGAAATGTTTACTTAGATGCCCTTAACCAACAATGCAGTTTATAGAAGAATACCTAAAACATTTTTATAAAAGTAACAAATAATTAAAGAGTAGCAGTAAAATAACAATAGCGAGGCTATATACAGGGGGTACCTGTACAGAGTCAGTGTGCGAGGGCACCGGTTAGTCGAGGTAATTGAGGCAATATGTACATGTAGGTAGAGTTGTTAAAGTGACTGCATAGATAGAGAGTAGCAGCAGTGTAAAAGAGGGGGGGGGGGGAATGCAAATAGTCTGGGTAGCCATTTGATTAGATGTTCAGGAGTCTTATGCCTTGGGGGTAGAAGCTGTTTAGAAGCCTCTTGGACCAAGACTTGGCACTCCGGTACCGCTTGCCGTGCAGTAGCAGAGGGAACAGTCTATGACTAGGGTAGCTGGAGTCTTTGACAATTTTTTTGGGCCTTCCTCTGACTCCGCCTGGTATAGAGGTCCTGGGTGGCAGGAAGCTTGGCCCCAGTGATGTACTGGGCCGTTCGTACTACCCTCTGTAGTGCCTTGCGGTCGGAGGCCGAGCAGTTGCCATACCAGGCAGTGATTCAACCCGTAAGGATGCTCTCAATGGTGCAGCTGTAGAACCGTTTGAGGATCTGAGGACCCATGCCAAATGTTTTCAGTCTCCTGAGGGGGAATAGGTTTTGTCGTGCCCTCTTCACGACTGTCTTGGTGTGCTTGGACCATGTTAGTTTGTTGGTGATGTGGACACCAAGGAACTTGAAGCTCTCAACCTGCTCCCCTACAGCCCCGTCGATGAGAATGGGTGCGTGCTCGGTCCTCCTTTTCCTGTAGTCCACAATCATCTCCTTTGTCTTGATCACGTCGAGGGAGAGGTTGATGTCCTGGCACCACACGGCCAGGTCTCATCTATCTTGCCTTTCTCTCTCTCTAGTCTTTTTCTGACCGTACTTGGGAGTTTCTTTATGGAAGGGTACCTTTCCCACGAGGTGTTCTATAAGGCTGTCCAGGCTGAGCCAGGCAAAGTGCAGCAGTGTGGGAAGAACAACTGAAACCACAGTCCCTAATGTGGCTGTGAAAGTCGAAGCATCCTTCACTCCCAGCAGTGTGTGAGCTCTACTAGTGTAACCAATAACCATGTTATTTTTTGTTCTGACTGTTCCAATGTTTTCATAAAGCTTGTTTGTTCAACTGTTTGTTCAATTGTTCTACTAAACATTGTATTTACAGACTGGCGGAAACTAACTAACCATCTGTCTTGACGAGACAGTCATGTCACTATGCAATTGTAGTTTGTTGTTATACAATATGTTGCTTGTTAACTTGCATAAAATGTAGACCGTACATAGCATACAAATCAATACTGCTACAACCATCCATTTCATGCCTATGTATTTGCCTTGTATGACAAAGCTACTATGTAGTTTTCTGCTTACCAGTATTCATGCATTTATTTTTTGCATCCCAAAAGTTGTAGACATGCCTTAGTGGTTGTGACAAATGAAAAGCATTCACTTTACATGAACTTATAGTTGCTGAATAAAGAAAAGGAAATGGGATCCTTGGGATGTCACAACTCTGACATCACCCCATTGAAGTTGAAATGTAAAACAGTTAAGGGTTTAAGGTAGTGATGGGCATTCCGGCTCTTTTTCAGTGAGCCGGCTCTTTTGGTTCCCAAACGGCTCTTTAAAAAAAATATATGTTTTGTATTTGTTTTAAAGTCAAACAGTTTGCGTTAGTTTGACTATGATTGGTGTTAAAACAATTCTAATTAAATTATTAAATGAAATCATACTCTACCTTAACCACAATGTAATTAAAAATACATTGGTTTGTTATGAAAAAGAATGCTATTAAACATGTGCATTTAAAGTGTAACTTTTTAATGTATATAACCAAAGTGCATATAAATCTAACCATTCAAAACGAATACAATCTGAACAGCATAATAAAATATTGCACCATATCAAAGAAAAATAAATAATGTGCAAAACTGCAGCATCCCACTTAAAACACATTAAGCATCTCCAAAATTAAATCTAGAATCTGTTTCCTATTTCGCAACAAAGCATCCTTCACTCATGCTGCCAAACATACCCTCGTAAAACTGACCATCCTACCGATCCTCGACTTCGGCGATGTCATCAATAAAATAGCCTCCAACACTCTACTCAACAAATTGGATGCAGTCTATCACAGTGCCATCCGTTTTGTTACCAAAGCCCCATATATTACCCACCACTGCGACCTGTACGCTCTCCTTTGCTGGCCATCGCTACATATTCGTCGCCAAACCCACTGGCTCCAGGTCATCTACAACTCTTTGCTAGGTAAAGGCCCGCCTTATCTCAGCTCACTGGTCACCATAGCAGCACCCACTCGTAGCACGCGCTCCAGCAGGTATATCTCACTGGTCACACCCAAAGCCAATTTCTCCTTTGGCCGCCTTTCCTTCCAGTTCTCTGCTGCCAATGACTGGAACGAATGCAAAAATCACTGAAGTTGGAGACCCATATCTCCCTCACTAGCTTTAAGCACCCGCTGTCAGAGCAACTCACAGATCACTGCACCTGTACATAGCCCATCCAACTACCTCATCCCCAAACTGTATTTATTTATTTATCTTGCTCCTTTGCACCCCAGTATCTCTACTTGCACATTAATGTTCTGCACATCTACCATTCCAGTGTCTAATTGCTATATTGTAATTACTTCGCAACCATGGCCTATATAAATAGGCCTTACCTCCCTTATCTTAACTAATTTGCACTCATTGTATATAGATTTTTCTTTTCCTACTGTATTATTGACTGTATGTTTGTTTACTCCATGTGTAACTCTGTGTCGTTGTATGTGTCGAACTGCTGTGCTTTATCTTGGCCAGGTCACAGTTGTAAACGAGAACTTGTTCTCTACTAGCCTACCTGGTTAAATAAAGGTGAAATAAATAAAAAACATTAAACTGGTCCTGCTTTTCTCTCTCTTCTTTATTGCCATGTTATACCCAGCAGCACACAGCAATGCTGACCATATTTTGCTTTTATGAGAGATTTGCATTCAGAAATACAAGCTGCCTCACTTGAGGGGCCCATGTGGTTTCTTCTCTCAGTAATTATTTGTCCCGTTTTTGAGAAGACCCTCTCAGAGGGAACGGATGTGGCCACTATGCAGTCTCCCTGTCATGACTTTTTAGTAAGCCGTGGGTAGACAGAGGCCTTGTTCTTCCACCAGCTCAGAGGATCTGCAGATCTTCAGAGGATCTGCAGATCTTTGGAGGGGCTCTTCCAAATAGGATCGAACCTCCATTATGGCATCTGCTGAGGGATTCCTTCGTGCTGCATCCCCAGTTGCTCTCTCATCAAACAGCAGACGTTTGTGGCACTACTGCTGGTGCTTCTTCACCATCTGATCCCTCTTCTTCCTGTTGCCCTGGTAAAATGTTGAATTCCACCTTGTAGTGCAGTCTTGTTTAGGCCTCAGCTCAGGCATCCCCATCTGGTGTTGTGCAGACTTTAGTTTTTCAGCACCTACTGTGCTCGTGTGGAAGTATTCCACAGCTGATTTTACTTTGTCCACAGTGGGCTTCATCACCTTCAGAGCATCTCTTACAATCAGGTTGATTGTGTGGGCAAGACATGAATGATAGGTCCATTTTAAAATGTTCATGGCTTTGGTTATGTTAGCTGCATTGTCGCTAACACAACCGACCACTTTTCCATCTACTTGCCATTCTCTGGCCACTCTCAACAGTTCCTGTGCCAAGTTCTCTGAGGTGTGTCTGTCGCTGAACTCAAAGCAGTCCAGAAGACAGCTAGACATTGAAAAATCTTCAATGAAGTGACATGTAACCGACATGTAAGAAGTGGTTACCCTTGATGTCCAGCAATTATTCGTAAGGCAAACTGCAGTAGCTTTTTGGACTCTTTTCCGCATTGAAGACTGTGTGCTCTCGTACAGTTGTGGAATAAGTGATTTTGAAAGGGTTTTCCTGCTTTGAAATGTGTACATTGGATTTAGACTATTGCTATAATTTCTAAAACCTCTGTCCTCCATGATCGAAAATGGCTGGAAATCGGTGGCAATCAGCTATATCAATTTGGCCTTGTTTTGCTACAGACATAGACTTGGCATAAACTGGTCCATAGAAGACTGCGTTGCTGTGGGTCGTGGAGTAGGCCCACTTGACTGTGTGGATACATCTCCACATGTGGCGGTGCTGGCTCCACCACTATTACTAGCAGGCCCGCTAGTTTCTCAAAGCTCCGCCACAGTTGGGTGCACAGTTCGCATATATATATATATTTTTTTTTAATTTTATTTATTTCACCTTTATTTAACCAGGTAGGCCAGTTGAGAACAAGTTCTCATTTACAACTGCGACCTGGCCAAGATAAAGCAAAGCAGTGTGACAAAAAAACAACACAGAGTTACACATGGGATAAACAAAAGTACAGTCAATAACACAATAGAAAAATCAGTATACAGTGTGTGCAAATAGAGTAAGGAGGTAAGGCAATAAATAGGCCAATAGTAGCGAAGTAATTACAATTTAGCAGATTAACACTGGCGTGATAGATGTGCAGATGATGATGTATAAGTAGAAATAGTGGTGTGCAAAAAAAGTAAATAAAAACAATATGGGGATGAGGTAGGTAGTTGGATGGGCTATTTACAGATGGGCTGTGTACAACTGTAGCGATCAGTAAGTTGCTCAGATAGCTGATGCTTAAAGTTAGTAAGTCTCCAACTTCAGCGATTTTTGCAATTCATTCCAGTCATTGGCAGCAGAGAACATGAAGGAAAGGTGGCCAAAGTTGGTGTTGGCTTTGGAGATGACCAGTAGTACGTGCTACGGGTGGGTATTGTTATGGTGACCAGTGAGCTGAGATAAGGCGGAGCTTTACCTAGCAAAGACTTATAGATCACCTGGAGCCAGTGGGTTTGGCGACAAATATGTAGCGAGGACCAGCCAACGAGAGCATACAGGTCGCAGTGGTGGGTGGTATATGGTGACAAAACGGAGGCTATTTTGTAAATGACATCGCCGAAGTCGAGGATCGGTAGGATAGTCAGTTTTACTAGGGTATGTTTGGCAGCGTGAGTGAAGGAGGCTTTGTTGCGAAATAGGAAACCAATTCTAGAATACATTTTGGATTGGAGATGCTTAATATGAGTCTGGAAGGAGAGTTTACAGTCTAGCCCAGACACCTACAGTTGATGTCAGAAGTTTACATACACCTTAGCCAAATACATTTAAACTCAGTTTTTCACAATTCACATTTAATCCTAGTAAAAATTCCCTGTTTTAGGTCAGTTAGGATCACCACTTTATTTTAAGAATGTGAAATGACAGAATAATAGTAGAGAGCATTATTTATTTCAGCTTTTATTTATTTCATAACGTTCCTAGTGGGTCAGAAGTTTACATACACTCAATTAATATTTGGTAGCATTGCCTTTAAAGTGTTTAACTTGGGTCAAACGTTTTGGGTATTCTTCCACAAGCTTCCCACAATAAGTTGGGTGAATTTTGGCCCATTCCTCCTGACAGAGCTGGTGTAACCGAGTCAGGTTTGTAGGCCTCCTTGCTCACACATGCTTTTTCAGTTCTGCCCACACATTTTCTATAGGATTGAGGTCAGGGCTTTGTCAATACCTTGACTTTGTTGTCCTTAAGCCATTTTGCCACAACTTTGGAAGCATGTTTGGGGTCATTGTCCATTTGGAAGACCCATTTGCGACCAAGCTTTAACTTCCTGACTGATGTCTTGAGATGTTGCTTCAATATATCCACATAATTTTCCTTCCTCACAATGCCATCTATTTTGTGAAGTGCACCAGTCCCTCCTGCAGCAAAGCACCCCCACAACATGATGCTGCCACCCCCGTGCTTCACGGGTTGGGATGGTGTTCTTCGGTTTGCAAGCCTCCCTCGTTTTCCTCCAAACATAACAATGGTCATTATGGCCAAACAGTTCTATTTTTGTTTCATCAGACCAGAGGACATTTCTCCAAAAAGTACCATCTTTGTCCCCATGTGCAGTTGCAAACCGTAGTCTGGATTTTTTATGGCGGTTTTGGAGCAGTGGCTTCTTCCTTGCTGAGCGGCCTTTCAGTTTATGTTGATATTGGACTCGTTCTACTGTGGATATAGATACTTTTGTACCTGCTTCCTCCAGCATCTTCACAAGGTCCTTTGCTTTTGTTCTGGGATTGATTTGTAATTTTTGCACCAAAGTACGTTCATCTCTAAGAGACAGAACGCGTCTCCTTCCTGAGCGGTATGACGGCTGTGTGGTCCCATGGTGTTTATACTTGCGTACTATTGTTTGTACAGATGYATGTGGTACCTTCAGGCGTTTGGAAATTGCTCCCAAGGATGAATCAGACTTGTGGAGGTCTACATTTTTTTTCTGAGGTCTTGGCTGATTTCTTTTGATGATGTCAAGCAAAGAGGCACTGAGATTGAAGGTAGGCCTTGAAATACATCCATAGGTACACCTCCAGCTGACTCAAATGATGTCAATTAGCCTATCAGAAGCTTCTAAAGCCATGACATAATTTTCTGGAATTTTCCAAGCTGTTTAAAGGCAGAGTCAACTTAATGTATGTAAACTTCTGACCCACTGAAATTGTGATACAGTGAATTATAAGTGAAATAATCTGTCTGTAAACAATTGTTGGGAAAATGACTTGTGTCATGCACAAAGTAGATGTCCTAACCAACTTGCCAAAACTATAGTTTGTTAACAAGAAATTTGTGGAGTGGTTGAACAACGAGTTTTAATGACTACAACCTAGGTGTATGTAAACTTCCGAATTCAACTGTAGGTATTAATTGTTGTCTACATATTCTAAGTCAGATCCGTCCAGAGTAGTGATGCTAGTCGGGCGGGCGGGTGCGTTGAAGAGTATGCATTTCGTTTTTCTAGCGTTTAAGAGCAGTTGGAGGCCACAACAGGAGTGTTGTATGGCATTGAAGCTGCCGGTGTAGGTTGTCCATAGAACCGGCTTTATATAAGATTTTTGGGGGACAAATTCTCCACTGTGCTCTAACATTGTCTACATTATTAAAATGCATCCAAATGCTACTGTGCTTCTGACTCATTTTCCAGCTGTTTACACAGCTGTCCTTCCTCTCTATCCTCGGTTGCTAAGTGTGTGACAGTGAGTGAGTTGGCTCGGCCCTCCCTCACGTACCTTTGGTTCATTGGTTGACACTGCGTGTCTGACTGACAGGAACAACAGGTGAGGCTGTTAGTCTGAGCAGACAGTCAAACGAATGTGTGTGCGCTTGAGCATTTAGGCCTATATTATTTATTTCTTTTTTTGTTCTTTGAATTAATTAATTATATTCATTTAAATATTTTGATTATTCATATCTTAATTGTTTTTATTTTTATAAATAGATTCGGCTCTTCTGATATGCGAGCCGGCTCCCAACGTTCACCTACAAGATCCGGCTCTTAGGCTTGTTCGCGAACGACCCATCACTAGTTTAAGGTAGGGACGTGAAATTTGACGTGACACCTGTGTACCACAATGCTATCACGGGGACTGATATTGCGAGGTGAAAGGGTTGTCACTAGTTACAACAGCCACAAAGTCGAAATTGGCAGTCAAACTCCTCACTTGGTGAGAAAAATAAATAAATAAACGCCACCAGCTGGAGAAGACAGATTTTGGTCCCTGTTATCCCTCTCGCTTCGCTTCTTCCTCTCTGGCTATATCAAAGACAGTACAGAAACTTTTTGGCTATATCGTAAAAATGCTTGAAAACTAAAAATATATTTTTGGTCTTAATTTAATGTTAGGATTAGGCATACGGTTAGCAGTGTGGTTAGGTTTAAAATCAGATTTTAAGAAGATCAATTGTAGAAATAGGCGGGGTTTAGCGATTTGTGGCTGTGATAACGACCAGGTGAAAGTTCAACCGAACTCCAGACATAATGGAAGTAAATCAGGCAAAACAAGAGCATCTACTTGCATTAAAAGGTATTTTACTGAGTTAAATATGTGATAACATTGTTTAAAACATTCGGGTCGCGTTTGATTTGCCCGTTATGTTGATATCTAAAAAGTAGAGGTTGTTTACATCTGAGACTGACAACTAACTTACTTGCTAATGTGTGGCTAACATAGATGCCAAGTAAACGTCAAATAAGTATATGATGAACAAACTAGCTAAATGCGTAGCTAGTATCGAGTAAACTAAAACAGCTTGCTGTTGATTAGTTTTTTTTTTCAGGAGCCAACCTTATTAGCGTAACGAATTAACGTTTGATTGTAGCTAGCTAATGTTAACGTTACCAATATTCTGTCACATAATTTGCCCTATCATGCACAAATTGCATACTATGTCTAGAGCCTTAGATATGCAGTTTTAAAAGCTGTTCTTGGTCTTGTAAGCCTTACATCAATGTTGATAGCACACAGGACAGAAGGTTGTGGGTTCGCGGACCACCGTGGACAAGAGTTGGGGTGGAAAGATCTTGTTCATAGTAAAAGCATTGCTTTCATCTATCGTATTTTCAGGTCCAATAAAAAAACAAACATTTTATAAACATTTCATGTAATTTTACACATTAGCAGAATACTTTAATACCACACAAGTTAACGAAATTACAGGATTAGAATGGACATAGAGATAGACGTATGTTCGTTTTATCATATTTCCCAAATAATTGTGTCTTGTTTGCAACAAAACGTTCGCTGTTTGCAAATAATAAAATCTGAGACATCATTAGGAATCTGGGCATGATACTTTCAAAAGTTAGGCCTACCTTTCCACCCCAGACAGAGTAGGCCTACCAATGCAAAAAAATGTCAACTTTAACTGCTGGCTATTCTTCTTCCGTAGTTTAACCCAACGAGAGGTCACAAGTATTTCCCTAAAAGCTGTCTGGGTTTAAACATTGTCTATTGTACAGAAAGTGAATAGCTTAATCAATTGATAATGACAGAATTACATTGCTTACCAAGTAAAGTAAAAAAAAAAAAAAAAAAAGGGTCTCCTCAGCTATAGGTTGTAGCTCACGCCTCAATCACACTGACAGTCATTGTGCAAAATGGTATGCAGCATCATCTCGATAAACTACATTACCAAAAGTATGTGGACACCTGCTCGTTGAACATCTCATTCCAAAATCATGGGCATTAATATGGAGTTGGTCCGCCCTTGCTGCTATAACAGCCCCGACTTGTCTGTGAAGGCTTTCCACTAGATGTCGAAACATTGCGGCGGGGACTTACTTCCATACAGCCACAAGACCATTAGTGAGGTTGGGCACTGCTGTTGGGTGATTAGGTCTGGCTTGCAGTCGGCATTCCAATTAATTTCAAAGGTGTTCAATGGGTTTGAGGTCAGGGTTGTGTGCAGGCCAGTCAAGTTCTTCCACATGGATCTCAACAAACCATTTCTGTATGGACTTCGCTTTGTGCACGGGGGCATTGTCATGCTGAAACAGGAAAGGGCCTTCCCCTAACTGTTGCCACAAAGTTGGAAGCGCAGAATCATCTAGAATGTAATTGTATGCTGTAGTGTTAAAATGTCCCTTCACTGCGACTAAGGGGCCTAGCCTAAACCATGAAAAACGGCCCCAGATATTATTCCTCCTCCACCAAACTTTACAGTTGGCACTATACATTTGGGCAGGTAGCGTTCTCCTGGCATCCGCCAAACTCCGATTCGTCCGTCGGACTTCCAGATGGTGAAGCGTGATTCATCACTCCAGAGAATGCGTTTCCACTGCTCCAGAGTCCAATGGCGGCCAGCATTACACCACTCCAGCTGACACTTGACATTGCGCGTGGTGATCTTAGGCATGTGTGCGTCTGCTCAGCCATGGAAACCCATTTCATGAAGCTCCCGACGAGCAGATCTTGTTGTAACGTTGCTTCCAGAGGCAGTTTGTAACTCTGGTGTGAGTATTGCAACCAAGGACAGATGATTTTTACGTGCTTCAGCACTCGGCGGTCCCGTTCTGTGAGCTTGTGTGGCCTACCACGTCACGGCTGAGCCGTTGTTGCTCCTAGACCTTTTCACTTCACAATAACAACACTTACAGTTGACCGGGGCAGCTCTAGTAGGGCAGAAATTTGATGAACTGACTTGTTGGAAAGTTGGCATCCTAGGAAAGTCACTGAGCTCTTCAGTATGGCCATTCTACTGCCAATGTTTGTCTCTGGAGATTGCATGGCTGTGTGCTTGATTTCATACACCTGTCAGGAACAGGTATGGCTGAAATAGCCGAATCCACCAATTTGAAGGGGTGTACACATACTTTTGTGTATGTGTGCAACAAAAGTTCAACATTCACCTTCTACCATTTCTGTCAAGCTGTCTACGCATACAATTTGATGCATACGTTCTATAAATCCAACGTGTGCACCACACAGAACGCACTGCAACTGCCTCTGCAACGTAATGCTGTTAGGCAAATGCAGCATTCCATTGGAAATAAATGTACTTCTGGTGTACCAAAATGCATTGACGCTGACGGTGTGATCGAGGCATCAGCTTCTGAATGTAAAAGAAACGAAACAATGATATTCCCATATGCAGTATGGGAGTAATGTATTTCCTGGGTATTTTACAGCTTGTTTCTAGCATAAAGCATCTCGGACCACTTTATATAATCGGAATCCATTTTATTTTCTTAAAAATCTTAAATTAACAAGGGGTAGGCTTGTGCTTTTTGACATTTTCTTTAATTTAAAGTTAGGCCTATAGCATACCCTCTCATACCCCCTCAAATCGAGTTTTGGATTTTACTTCACTTACATGGAGGTAGGCTATTTAAAGGGTGCATGGTGTGTGAAGGAATTGACCGACAAATCTATGGATGTAGCAGCCTATAGCCTAATTTCGTCTTTCAAACAGGTCGTCCTACCTCTTATTTATTAAAATAGACACCAACACAAATCCCTCTTGTTGTTAGTAAATTCTAATTACAATGAAGACATTTTAAATGAATTATGCCTTCTCGAATTTGCATACTTTAAGCACCACGAGCTGTCCATTTCCGATTGATAGCGCTGCAGGCTGCTGCATCAAGTTTCAGCAACACAATGTAAGTTACTCGAATCTGGCTTATTGAGAGGTCAATAACTCTGATAAATACATAATGGGAAAGAAACATATAATGTTTTATAAAAATCATTTATAAACTAGGTGGTTCGAGACCTGAATGCTGATTTGGCTGACAGCCGTAGTATATCAGACCATATATATATATGGGTATGACAAAACAAATTACGATGGTAATCAGTTTATAATAGCGATGAGGCACCTCAGGGGTTTGTGGTATATGCATTCGGGAAGTATTAGACCCCTTGACTTTTTCCACATTTTGTTATGTTACAGACTTATTCTAAAATGGATTAAATAAAACATTTTCCTCATCAATCTACACACAATACCCCATAATGACAAAGCAAAAACAGTTTTTTATAAATGTTATTACCTTATTTACATAAGTATTCAGACCCTTTGCTATGAGACTGGAAATTGAGCCCAGGTGCATCCTGTTTCCATTGATCATCCTTGAGATGTTTCTACAACTTCACTGGAGTCCACCTGTGGTAATTCCAATTGATTGGACATTATTTGGAAAGGGACACACCTGTCTATATCAGGTCCCACAGTTGACAGTGCATGTCAGAGCAAAAACCAAGTCACTGTGTCGAAGGAATTGTCCGTAGAGCTACGAGACAGGATTGTGTTAAGGCACAGATCTGGGGAAGGGTACCAAAAAATTTCTGCAGCATTGAAGGTCCCCAAGAACACAGTGGCCTCCATCATTCTTAAATGGAAGACGTTTGGTACACCAAGACTCTTCCTAGAGCTGGCAGCCCAGCAAAACTGAGCAATTGGGGAGTAGGTCCTTGGTCAGGGAGGTGACCAAGAACCCGATGGTCACTCTGACAGAGCTCCAGAATTCCTCTGTGGAGATGGGAGAGCCTTCCAGAAGGACCGGCATCTCTGCAGCACTCCACCAATCAGGCCTTTATGGTAGAGTGGCCAGACGGAAGCCACTCCTCAGTGAAAGGCACATAACAGCCTGCTTGGAGTTTGCCAAAAGGCAGCTAAAGACTCTCATGCCACAAGAAACAAGATTCTCTGGTCTGATGAAACCAAGATTGAACTCTTTGGCCCGGATGCCAAGCGTGATGTCTGGAGGAAACTTGGCACCATCCCTACGGTGAAGCATGGTGGTGGCAGCATCATGCTGTGGGGGTGTTTTTCACCAGCAGTGACTGGAAGAATAATCAGGATCGAGGTAAAGATGAACAGAGCAAAGTACAGAGAGATCCTTAATGAAAACCTGCTCCAGGGCACTCAGGACCTGAATGGCGCAAAGGTTCACCTTCCAGCAGGACAACTACCCTAAGCACACAGCCAAGACAACGCAGGAGTGGCTTCGGAACAAATCTCTGAATGTCCTTGAGTGGCCCAGCCAGAGCCGGGACTTGAACCTGATCGAACATCTCTGGACAGACCTGAAAATAGCTGTGCAGCAACACTCCCCATCCAACCTGACAGAGCTTGAGAAGATCTGCAGAGAAGAATGGGAGAAACTCCCCAAATACAGGGGTGCCACGCTTATAGCGTCATACCCAACAACTCAATTAATCGCAGCCAAAGGTGCTTCAACAAAGTAGAGTAAATGGTCTGAATACTTGTGTAAATGTGATATTTCAGTTTTTTTTTTTTATACATTTGCAAAAAAAAAATGCTTTGTCATTATGTGTAGATTGATTAAATTGCTTTTTTTAATCATCAATTTTAGAATAAGGCTGTAATGTAACAATGTGGAAAAAGTCAAGGCGTCTAAATACTTTCTGAATGCACTGTATATCACTCGAGGTGGTGAAAACTTCAATTCATTTGGAGTAACTATCACAACACTTATTTTTTCCTTTTACAGGCAGGCATGTGAAGAAAATCCATTTGCATATTTACCAATGGGCCCCAGGGGACTGGTAATTCCCCCTTTGGACACAGGACTCACATCCAAAAAAACAACTACATTTCCTGTTAAATCGAAATAACAAATTAAATTAGAATTACAACCTTTTGATAACTCAATTTTTACTTGATTGTATCCCATAAGGTAATTCAAGGAATAGTAAAATAGACTAGAGACAGGTGTCCCTCATTCAGGGGCAGCGCTCTCTCTCTGTCCTTCTCGTGGTCCGAATCACACACATGACTATTGCTAAATTATAAACTTTTTAGTGTTTACATATTACATTTAAATCTCATCCAATGCCTCAAGTGAGGGTGATCAGGCCTCACCAGAAAGTCAGAACAAAGGTCAGAGGTCATTCAACCCCAGTAAGTGTTTCTTTCCCTTCTCTACCCTTGTACCTCAGATATTATTTAAAGACATTTCAAACATTTCGTGTACCAGGTTTCCTTCGGGTTTTTCAGCACATTTCTTATCAAGAGAAGTGATGTATGCAACAAATTCAGAAAATAGATACTTCAGACAATTAAATTTTTGTTCCCTTTTAAGATGCATCCTTTTTAACTTGTGAAAAAACCCCACTAAAACCAAATAAAAAGACCCCATGCAATAAATAAAATTCAGTATTAACATCACTAACAAATATTCAGAACAGGTGGGTTGTGTGTGGTAACACAGGGCAAAAACAAATGGCCAGGCCTTACTTGATTAGGAGCTGGGTACCTTTATACTTAATAGAACTGCACAATTTTACTAACTACTCTCCCAAGGGAACAGCCTCTGGATACATTTCAAAGGGAGCGATATATCTTCTCCTAAAAGTGAAAATGTACATTCCTTTAGTTTTCACTTTGCCAAATCTTAATCAGTAACAGAACTGTTTTAATTGCAGACAAAACAAAACATGATAACTTCTGTTCACAGAGAGGCCACTGTCCTCCCTCCACTCTTTAATCGTTTGTGTTTTAATCTACCCCAACTAGGGTTGCACATGGAAATTTCTGGAAAGTTTCCGACCTTTTGCAACCCTAAACCCAACATTTACTGTAAGTACTATTACCAACCTCCGTTGGATATTCACTATTGGTTTCACACTCATTAATGTATACTATTTTAAGATTTAATATGCACTAAATCGAGACAGATCTACTCATTAACAACATTTTTAAAGGTAATTTTAGGTTTGGTAACCCCAATGCTGGCGCTTGACACAATTACTTTTTAAAACTTTACAATTACAATTGTTTCTTTAACGCTGCAAACAATAACTCACAATATTACTACACTCTAATTCCTCGTGAGGACCCCTCCTCCCGAGGGGTCCTCACTCTAATTACAATTGTTTCTTTAACTCTACAAACAATTACTCACAATATTAACTCCACTCTAATTCCTCGTGAGGACCCCTCCTCCCTTTAGTCAACTCTATAAAGCAATTGAGGAATAAGACGGAATAAAGTGTCTGACGTGATTAAAAACCTCCACGATTTTCTGAGCTTGCAAGGAATGTTTGGACGTGCCAATTTGAACTTGTTACCTTTTTAGAATCCATTCCCCTGGTATTTTGCATAGATTATCCAACCCCAAAATTGGTTCCACACCCGTCGCCTGTTCGGGACTAAAATCTACGACAACCCTAAATCTACGACCGATCGTAACACAATGGGACTACTGAATAATCTCAGGCTTTCTAGATGCCTATCCATCTCCCCAAGATGTCAGAAGGAGTAGTAACAGGTGTAGGAACTTTGCCTACCTTGTTTAAATGTGCCGGCTCCTGTTCCACTGATTCGGTCTCTCCAGTTCAACACTAAATCATGGCGAATCCTGCCGACAACGCCAACTGTTATGTTCTGAACAAACTGAGTAAACCTCAAATGGACAACTAGAAAAAGCTCAAACCAAGTTTATTCACCCACTGGGTCATACAGCTACAAAGCCAAGACATGATTACACAACTCCTTACACATCTAGACAACCAATACATCTCTGTTGCTAGGCAGGAATTAAATTGGTTCCTCTCATTGGTGCAGTCACAGCCCTGTCTGTTACTAAAACCTTTGTGGAAGTGTATGTGTGAGATAGTACTGCAGTAGGAGAGTTGTTGTAGTAGGCCTTTCTAGCCCCCCTCCCAGAGGTTTCTTCTCACTTCATCTGTTGATTTGACCTCGACACATTCCTCACTCCTCCCTAGTTCTGCAGCCGGCCTGCCTTATAAGAGACTAACAATTGCCTTTCGCCTCCCTCATCAGAAACATGGAACAGAAGATGTTTCTAGTAACTTAGTAACTTTCCATACACCTAGTTCCCATATACCCTTCATTGACCCCAACATATACATTCCCTATACATGTAAAGTAATTAATGATTTAGAGTATGGCAACGTGAATCAGTACATTTCAAGTTAGAACCTAACAGTAAGTGTGTTTTGCATTTGTGAAATTATTTTGGATGTGATTTAAAAGTAGAAGGATTTATGTTTCTAGAACTGTACCGCAATTGAGAATCGGTTCATGTTTAGAGTATTTGGGTGTTTTGACTTCCAGAGCAAATTTGCCCTTTTAAATAGTGAGGTCATTGGACTATAAGGAGTAACGTTAGGCTCCTTTAGTCCATTATTGGGCTAACTGTAACCGAGCTATGTATCATTTATTTAGCTAATATTGGATTATGTCTTCCAAGCTATACATATTTAGCTACTAAACTCCGCAAAAAAGAAACGTCCTCTCACTGTCAACTGTGTTTATTTTCAGCAAACTTAACATGTGTAAATATTTGTATGAACATAACAAGATTCAACAACTGAGACATAAACTGAGCAAGTTCCACAGACATGTGACTAACATAAATGGAATAATGTGTCCCTGAACAAAGAGGAGGTCAAAAGTAACAGTCAGTATTTGGTGTGGCCACCAGCTGCATTATGTACTGCAGTGCATCTCCTCCTCATGGACTGCATCAGATTTGCCAGCTCTTGCTGTGAGATGTTACCCCACTCTTCCACCAAGGCACCTGCAAGTTCCCGGATATTTCTGGGGGGAATGGCCCTAGCCCTCACACTCCGATCCAACAGGTCCCAGATGTGCTCAATGGGATTGAGATCCGGGCTCTTCGCTGGCCATGGCAGAACACTGACATTCCTGTCTTGCAGGAAATAACACACAGAACGAGCAGTATGGCTGGTGGCATTGTCAGGATGAGCCTGCAGGAGGGAGGAGGATGTCTTCCCTGTAACGCACAGTGTTGAGATTGCCTGCAATGACAACAAGCTCAATCCGATGCTGCTGTGACACACCACCCCAGACCATGACCGACCCCCCCACCTCGAAATCGTAACGTGTAACGCTCATTCCTTCGATGATAAACGCAAATCCGACCATCACCCCTGGTGAGACAAAACCACGACTCGTCAGTGAAGAGCACTTTTTGCCAGTCCTGTCTGGTCCAGTGACGGTGGGTTTGTGCCCATAGGTGACGTTGTTGCCGGTGATGTCTGGTGGGGACCTGCCTTACAACAGGCCTACAAGCCCTCAGTCCAGCCTCACTCAGCCTGTTGCGGACAGTCTGAGCACTGATGGAGGGATTGTGTGTTCCAGGTGTAACTCGGGCAGTTGTTGTTGCCATCCTGTACCTGTCCTGCAGGTGTGATGTTCGGATGTACCGATCCTGTTCAGGTGTTGTTACACGTGGTCTGCCAATGTGAGGACGATCAGCTGTCCGTCCTGTCTCCCTGTAGCGCTGTCTTAGGCGTCTCACAGTACGGACATTGCAATTTATTGCCCTGGCCACATCTGTAGTACTCATGCCTCCTTGTAGCATGCCTAAGGCACGTTCACGCAGATGAGCAGGGACCCTGGGCATCTTTCTTTTGGTGTTTTTCAGAGTGAGTAGAAAGGCCTCTTTTTAGTGTCCTAAGATTTCATAACTGTGACCTTAATTGCCTACCGTCTGTAAGCTGTTAGTGTCTTAACGACTGTTCCACAGGTGCATGTTCATTAATTGTTTATGGTTCATTGAACAAGCATGGGAAACAGTGTTTAAACCCTTTACAATGAAGATCTGTGAAGTTAATTCATAACAATCCAAATATCTTTGAAAGACAAGGTCCTGAAAAAGGGACGTTTCTTTTTTTGCTGAGTTTAGTTACCATTACTACTGTTTTAGCTGGATGATAGCCGTTGTTACTTAGGTAGTGTAAAGCATAGCACAGAGAATTTTCCACCTACCATTACTTGACGACACTTCCTCAATTCCCGACTTGGACGACAACACGTGTCTTCTAAACTTCCATTGATAGTTGCAGGTGGTTTGTTTGAATTTAGAAAAGGCTCCGTTATTAAATTATACATTTTTTTGCTGCCATCTTTGTTAGGGTATGTGTTACAGGTATTAGGGTTACCCTAATATTATCACCGATGAAAGGTGAAGTTATCATTGTAAAGTAATAGGATTTGCAGCATCATATAGAGCTGGGGTAGCTACCCAATTACTTTTTGAGAAGGTTCGGTCACACATTTGTTAGGTGGCAAAGGTCTGGATTGATATTGTCATTTATCGGTGTAGTAACAAACCCCCACCTCTTAAACCCATGCGCCTTCAAACTGTTTTGTTGGCTGAGAGAAAATGTTGCAGTGTTATAGCTAATTTCCTGCAATTCTACACATTGTTCCATGCCTTGTGTGGGTAAATCCATTTGAATTAAATCACTTTTTGACATCACTCCTTTTGATTTGAACCAAAACTTCCATTCATATTTGCCTTTTGTAGAAGTGCTCAGAAAGGTACTTTTTGGACCTTGAATGCAAAAACATTCAAGAGATAAAGGTGCTGAAATCTGACCTATTTTGCACACCCTACAATACCATGAGACATCCATGGCTTCATCACTGGAAAGTATAAATGTTTGAGATTTGATCAAATCTAAAAGTTTACAAACAGTGTTGTCAAACTATATATCTTTTTTTTTCACCCAAAAAAACCTTTTAGAACCTTAAACGTCAATTATCTAAAACATTTGAATTTTTTTCATATTAACATATGATGTAGCTTAGTATCCATTTGTGTTGTCCCCGCCATTAGTTGACACACATGTTCTTGAATACAGGGTGGGTGTCATGTTTTGGCTGATAAATGTACTAAAATTGAAATAACATTTACATTTTAACTTTCAAATGGTACCACATCAGAGAATGTTGACTTGAATGGGAATATCTGTTTTAAATTATACTGTCAATCCTCCATAGGAAACCTATTGAAATCATAGAAATATAGATACTAGAATAGGCATAACCATTTAAGTTGACATTCGACATTGGGTGGACCGGCGGCCTTCTTTGTGGTAGTAATTAGAAGTAAAAATGACAATGGTGTACCAGCTAAATTGCAGTGGTCTGAATGATCGGTCCATTCTATTAATTATATATCTATGATTGAAATGACATCCACCCTGTAGCTAGTTATTTCATTGTTTTGATGTCTTCACTATTATTCTACAATGTAGAACATAGTACAAATAAAGAAAAACCCTTGAATGACTAGTTGTGTCCAAACATTTGACTGGTACTGTATATATGTGTTCCTTATCTTTCAGTGATGGGGTCATAATATTTTGTAGCTTAAACTGTTCAAAAGTTGAGGCCAGAAACCGCTCTGTTTATTACAACCGCATCTAGCGACTACCTATGAACCAAGTGCGATTTTAACCTAAACTAAATTAGAGCCACTGAATACGTCGATTGGCACGTGTGTTTTTCTGTTGCTGATTAGAGAAACAAGATAGAAGTGTTGGAGGTGTGTTTCCTGACCTATCCTGAATTTGGTTAATGATGTTTGTCCACCATGAGACACTGTAGATGTGGAAGCCTATTTCACTTCCTCAAAATCCTCAGAATGAATCTAAGATAACTCAATAAATCTGTAATTAATGTAGATGTTTTTGCTGAGGATGTTTTAGTTGCACAATTTTACATCTAACTAAGGTGTTTGGTGCAGTATTTTTCAAGTAAAACTTTTTTTGTGTGTTGTCTTACAGTATGTAAACTAAGTCGGAGCTGCTGGGCGGGTCTGTCTCACTGTCTATGCTATTGGATAGAGAGCAATCACTGCATCTGTTCACCCCATGTTAGTGGGAAAATGGACATCATCAAATCAAAACCCAACCTTCGTTTACACTTCGATCACATTGCGTTTTGGTACACCAGAATTACATTCATTTCCAATGGAACGCTGCGTTTGCCTTGCAGCATTACGTTGCAGAGGCAGTTGCAGTGTGTTCTGTGAGGTGCACACGTTGGATTTATAGAACGCATACGTCAAACTGTATGCGTAGACGGCTTGACAGAAATGGTAGGAGAAGGTGAATGTTGAACTTTTGTTGCATACATATCCAGATGATGCTCCGTACTCGTTTGCGCATTGACGCTGTCAGTATGATCGACGCGTTACCCGTTGTGACGCATGGATGTTCCAAACACCATTTTAGACAAGACGGACTAGATGACCAAAATTATCCTATTTACACTTCACTTTGTAGTACATTTTGACACTAGAATAACGGTTTCTGACTCATATCGATGCCACATAGGTCGTTTTCAAAGGCACTCGTTGCTTTTTAAAGGCAGCTGCTCTTTAAAGTGTCAAATAGCATATTATTTCACGTTAACATGGAATTTTGATCTAGAATTGCAAGCAAGTAAACTAGCCTTATCCTAACTGAACTATTTTTATCTCTTTTATCCTTTGCCTTTCACAGTGATGCGGTTAACAAAACCCACTCTCTTCACTAACATGCCAGTGACATGTGAAGATCGAGACCTCCCAGGTAAGTATCTTGATTTATTTTACTGCCAACATGTAGTAAAGTTGTATAATCTTTATTAGGCCTATCCAATTTTCTTTGCAGCTGTAATTCAAAATAAATGGCATATCAATATAGAACAGAGAAAAGCTAATAAGTATTCGACCCCAATAAGTATTCGACCCCTTTGTTATGGCAAGCCTAAATAAGTTCAGGAGTGAAGATTTGCTTAACAAGTCACATAAAAAGATGCGTGGACTTTAAATGACTACCCCATCTCTGTACCCCACACGTGCAATTATCTGTAAGGTCCCTCAGTCGAGTAGTGAATTTCAAGCATAGATTCAATCACAAAGACCAGGAAGGTTGTCCAATGCATTGCAAAAAAGGGCACATTTTGGTAGATAGGTAAAAAAAATAAGGGTATCCCTTTGAGCATGGTGTAGTTATTCATTAAGCTTTCGATGGTGTATCAATACACCCAGTCACTACAAAGATACCGGCATCCTTCCGGAGAGAAAGAAAATCGCTTAGGGATTTCACCATGAGGCCAATTAAAACAGTTAGAGTTTAATGGCTGTGATAGAAAAGAACTGAGGATGGACAACAACATTCTAGTTACTCCACAATACCCACCGAGCACATTTGGTTCCTTGGAAGTTTTGGGAACTTACGTTTTTGGTTTCGCATTGGATCTGGGAATGAAGCCATGCGTTTCCTGACCGGTAAAATGTTAAACTTTGCAGGTAGGTTTTATTAACGTTCTGAGAAAAGTAAATTATAGGTTATTTGAAGGTAATTATGTTTCACTATGACTTTTAATAACACTGCTAACTTAGGTTAAGTGTTTTGAACTCCAAGCAGAGATATGACACATACATGTATTTGCTTTGGCATTAATCATGCAAACACATTTATTTTTTAATGTGGCACGGTGTCAAGTGAGATTCAAACCTATGATCTTCTGTTCTCTAGCCTTGGAATTAGTCCACGAGGATGGAGCTAGTATGCCATGTTTATTTTTGTTTCTCATGCGAAACTGTTCAGTTTAGTCTATATAAACAGACCCCATTTCAAAGGAAACAAGCACTCATTAAGATCGGGTGTGGCCAATTAGTGGCGTGGCCAACACACCTGAACACACTCAACAATATAGAGGATAGAAAAAGTTTTGTTGATGCTGAGAACGGAATGTATATGTTTTAAATAACATTAGTAACGTTCTAAGAAGGTTTTCTTGTGATTTTTATGGAAAGTTTTTTTTTATGTTCTGAGAACATGACTTTAAATGGAACCATGAGGAAACCTGTAGAAAATGTTATGCTGAAGTACAGAAATTTCCACTATTGGAGAACATTCCCAATGTCAAACCAGTTGCAGAACGTTTCTAGAACATTACCCAAATTTAAATGAGATGCAACCATGTTTGAACTTTTAGGAGACGTTCTGTTAAAGTAATGAAATACCAAGAAAATAATGTTTGTTTTGTCAAGATATTCCAAAGCCTAACAGCTATCCTGCACCATTCCCAGAAATTTGTGGGAAGGATGTATGCTAAATAACCATAGCACAACCATACTCTCACCAAGCTCTAAGAAACATGGTTCTCAAAACATTATGTGCTAGCTGGGTACTAACCTAAATGACAGAGTGAAAAGAAGGAAGCCTGTACATAATACAAATATTCCAAAGCATGCATCCTGTTAGCAATAAGGCACTAAAGTAATACTGCAAAAAACGTTACAAAGAAATGAACTGTTTGTCCTGAATACAAAGAGCTATGTTTGGGGAAAATCCAAAACATCACCGAGTACCACTCTTCATATTTTCAAGCATGGTGTTGGCTGCGTCATGTTATGGGTATACTTGTCATCAGCAAGGACTAGGGAGTTTTTTTAGGATAAAAATAAACTGAATAGAGCTAAGCACAGGCAAAATCCTAGAGGAAAAACTTAGTTAAGTCTGCTTTCCAACAGACACTGGGAGACATTCACCTTTCAGAAGAACAGTAACTTAAAACACAAGGCTAAATATACACTGGAGTTGCTTACCAAGACAACATTGAATGTTCCTAGTTACAATTTTGACTGAAAGGTAGACTCCGCTAAATGACGTTGCCATGAGCAGCACCGCAGATATTGCCATGAGCGAGATGCAAGACTTCGCTCTCACACAGTCATACACAGTATCTGTGCATGTGCACGCTTCGCTTCACTCTGTTACAGCGTGGTAGGCATGGGACAAAAATGGCTGAAGTTTAGCCACGTGCTTCAACGCTCTTAGTTGTTGCTGTTTACTCTGTGCACCTACGTAATATCTTTGAGTCTACCTTTAAATTGTCTTGAAAATCTATGGCAATACATGAAAATGGTTGTCTAGCAATGATCAACAACCAACTTGACAGAGCTTGAAAAGTTTTAAAAAGAATAATGGGCAAATATTGTACAATCCAGGTGTGCAAAGCTCTTAGACTTAACCCAAAAGGACTCACAGCTATAATCGCTGCCAAGGTGATTCTAACATGTATTGACTCGGGGTTGAATACTTATCTAATCAACATATATTAGTGTTTTACTGTGTTAGAAGTTTTCTCCCACTGACAGAGTATTTTGTGTAGATCGTTGACATATGACAATTCAATCCATTTTAATCCCACTTTGCAACACAACAAAATGTGGGAAAAGTCAAGGGTTGTTATTACTTTCAGAAGGCACTGTGTGTATATATATTTATTATATATTATAATGTCAAGCTCACAGTGAGCCTATGGTAAAAACATTGATGTAGTGCTATTTAAATCCACAGCCCATACCAACACATTCACATGTCATGTTTCTCTTTGAAATCAGTATCACTCAGACAGAAAAACAGATGCCGACAGATGCCGGACTCTACATTTCACGACCCATGGGTACATCATTTATGACAACTGCACGCAGTCCTATATTCATAGGATTGATATGCAACTTTTCAGTGATATTTAGGGATATTCAGTGGTATGCCCCTGTGATATGCAACTTTTCAGGGAATTTAGGAACCAATATACACAAGCAGTTAGGAAATTTAAACAGAAATTTGCATCCTGTAGCACAAACTCAAAAAAGTTCTGGGACACTGTAAAGTCCATGGAGAATAAGAGCACCAGCTGCCCACTGCACTGAGTCTAGGAAACACTGTCACCACCGATAAATCCACGATAATTGAGAATTTCAATAAGCATTTTTCTACGGCTGGCCATGCTTTCTACCTGGCTACCCCTACCCCGGTCAACTGCCCTGCACCCCCCACAGCAACTCGCCCAAGCCTTCCCCATTTCTCCTTCACCCAAATCCAGATAGCTGATGTTCTGAAAGAGCGGCAAAATCTGGACCCCTACAAATCAACCGGGCTTGACAATCTGGACCCTCTCTATCTACAATTATCTGCCCAAATTGTTGCAACCCCTATTACTAGCCTATTCAACCTCTCTTTCGTATTGTCTGAGATCCCTAAAGATTGGAAAGTTGCCGCGGTCATCCCCCTCTTCAAAGGGGGAGACACTCTAGACCCAAACTGCTACAGACCTATATCTATCCTACCCTGCCTTTCTAAGGTCTTCGAAAGCCAAGTTAACAAACTGATCACCGACCATTTCGAATCCCACCGTACCTTCTCTGCTATGCATTCTGGCTTCCGAGCTGGTCATGGGTGCACCTCAGCCACGCTCAAGGCCCTAAACGATATCATAACTGCCATCGATAAGAGACAATACTGTGCAGCCGTATTCATCGACCTGGCCAAGGCTTTCGACTTTGTCAATCACCACATTCTTATCGGCCGACTCAACAGCCTTGGTTTCTCAAATGACTGCCTCACCTGGTTCACCAACTACTTCTCTGATAGTGTTCAGTGTGTCAAATCGGAGGGCCTGTTGTCTGGACCTCTGGCAGTCTCTATGGGGGTGCAACAGGGTTCAATTCTCGGGCCGACTCTCTTCTCTGTATACATCAATGATGTCGCTCTTGCTACTGATGATTCTCTGATCCACCTCTACGCAGACGACACCATTCTGTATACTTCTGGCCCTTCTTTGGACACTGTGCTAACTAACCTCCAGATGAGCTTCAATGCCATACAACTCTCCTTCTGTGGCCTCCAGCTGCTCTTAAATGCAAGTAAAACTAAATGCATGCTCTTCAATCGATCGCTGCCCGCACCTGCCCGCCCGTCCAGCATCACTACTCTGGACGGTTTTGACCTAGAATATGTGGACAACTACAAATACCTAGGTGTCTGGTTAGACTGTAAACTCTCCTTCCAGACCCAGATTAAGCATCTCCAATCCAAAATTAAATCTAGAATCGGCTTCCTATTTCGTAACAAAGCATCCTTCACTCATGCTGCCAAACATACCTTTGTAAAACTGACTATCCTACCGATCCTTGACTTCGGCGATGTCATTTACAAAACATCCCCTAACACTCTACTCAATAAATTGGATGCAGTCTATCACAGTGCCATCCGTTTTGTCACCAAAGCCCCATATACTACCCACCACTGCGATCTGTACGCTCTCGTTGGCTGTCCCTCGCTTCATACTCGTTGCCACACCCACTGGCTCCAGGTCATCTACAAGTCTTTGCTAGGTAAAGCCCCGCATTATCTTAGTTCACTGCTCACCATAGCAGCGCCCACCCGCAGCACGAGATCCAGCAGGTATATTTCACTTGTAACCCCCAAAGCCAATTCCTCCTTTGGCCGCCTTCCAGTTCTCTGCTGCCAATGACTGGAACGAACTGCAAAAATCGCTGAAGCTGGAGACTAATATCTCCCTCACTAACTTCAAGCACCAGCTGTCAGATCAGCTCACAGATCATTGCACTTGTACATAGCCTATCTGTAAATAGCTCATCCAACTACCTCATCCCTATACTGTATTTATTTATTTATTTGTTTATTTTGCTCCTTTGCACCCCAGTATCTCTCCTTGTACAGAACATGAACGTGCATCTATCACTCCAATGTTTAATTGCTATATCGTAATTACCTCGCCATTATGGCCTATTTTATTGCCTTACCTCCCTTATCTTACCTCATTTGCACACACTGTATATATATATTTGTTCCTACTGTATTATTGACTGTATGTTTCTTTATTCCATGTGTAACTCTGTGTTGTTGTATGTGTCGAACTGCTTTGCTTTATCTTGGCCAGGTCGCAGTTGTAAATGAGAACTTGTTCTCAACTAGCCTACCTGGTTAAATATAGGTGAAATAAATAAATAAAAATATGTATGTTAACCCTTTACACTTTTTGGAATTGGCCTATATGGACGTGACTTTCTGTTTCTTACAGAAGAAATATGAAACGCATATGCATAACCATGGTAGCAATTGAAAGGGAACAGTTTGGAGATAATGCAAAATTGATTCGACTGAAGCTGACGACACAACCGTTCACAAGACTGAATCCAAACATTACACTGATTTTATGTGCATTTTATATTTACTGTACTTTTCACTGCATTTGTTGTTAATTAAATGTGAAAATACTCTGGATCCATTCAGTAGCATGATAAGAATATTCCTGGAAAATGTGTTGTAGGTGCAACATAAGACAAAAAAATTACAAGGGTTTGGGTGAAAGGACTAACTGGTGTCTCCAAGTGGCCACACCTCTCCAAAGTGTGCACATTTCTTAAATAATTTCAATGCACTTTTATGACTCAACTATAAGGGGCTTTTTTGAGCTCTCCCAGCTGTGCTGTTGAGGAACTACAGCAAGCACACTTGTAGTTGTTTTGAACACAACCCTGCATCCCCGCCATCACACAATTACTGTTGTTGTTTACGCAATCCAAAAACGGTCCATTATAAATCACAATCTAGGTCAGGTGGGCATCATTTGAAAGCTTGTTCTATTGTCAACATGACTAGCTAAGTTTTATAGAAAATTGTATGATAGTGTTAGGTTTTCACAAGGCAATTCAGGTAAACAGATCATAATTTTGGTACGCATAGAGTGCATTCAGGTGCATGTGCTGCAGTTAATTTTCTTCACAGTAGCATAGGTGGAAATCCCAGGGGGGACGGGGGGGACACGACCCCCCCATCCTGGGAAAAATATGATTTGTCCCCCCCAATATATCACTGTAAACATAACTATGTAATTTCAATAATATTAATAATACGCAATGAAAGCACTTGTTGCTTATAAACACTTAATAGCACGGTTAAGTTTCACAAGATTGCGACCCCCCGCCCTTTGCCTCACAATGTTTGATCCACTGCCAGTTCTTTAGCTGGAATAATAGAGGGTTCGTATCTACTGTCCGAAAGGCACTCAATGTACGTAACTGACGTGAGGTTATCCAGTCAATCACGCCATAGCAATGGTATATATTTTTTAATGTTCAGGGTTCACACACTAGCTGAATTTGCAGAGCTAGCGCGCAAACTAAAGCACATTAACTATCGAGCTAGCTAGTACCTATTCATTTATGTGGCGTCGTCAAAGTGGAATATTTGCTATCGTCAGTTTATTCCAGATAGATGCAGCAGCTGTAGGTGCTTCAAAGCTCCTGATAGATTAGCGATAAATAAGTCCAAACTGAACGAACTACACTCTCTTATACCAAACGCAAAGTAGAACTCTAGTAGCCTATATCTCAAAGACTTGTTGATAAAATGTTCATAAGAAGAGAAGTGATGTGCTAATGGAAATGTTTCACAATGATGTCATTAGGCAGAGCAGGCAACAGATGGACACAGACAGCAGAGCTGGGGACAGATATGCAGGGACAGATTGGCAGACAGGGAGTCTCAGGTAAGTTGTTGATTTGCTGTTTGGCAACATTATGAAAGGTTCTCAATTTTTTTTAGTTGTAACAAATAGGGACATAATTTGGAAATGCCATGGATACCCCACTCAACTCTAAACTGGTGGCCTAAACTAAGATGTTTAAGGCAATGGTATTGCTGTTGTGATTAATTGTGTCGTTTTGGGTCCGGTGTTAGGAGTACAGCAAACACCTTATTTTCTAGGAGACTGACTGTGAGTCAGTGAGGGTGGTGAAAGGAAAGAGCCAGGAGAGAGGCTCAGAGGACAGTGTCACAGCCACGGCAGGACCAGGTGTCACCCTTGTTGCCAGCAGCACCAGTATAGGGACAGTGGCACCAGCTCATCCAGTTACCTCAATGATGGGCAAAAACCATATCAGCCACACCACAATTTATAGAACCTCAACTCTTGCCAACAGAGTGTTGACGTTTCAAGAGAGATGGTTTCGCGATTTCCCCTGGCATTTTTAATCCATCATAAAAGGAGGTGTGTTTTCACTGTAGCCAAGGTTTTCAAGCCAGCCATCTTTTGCCAAAGAGCAGATGCTGCCTTCATTAGTGCAGGCTATAGGAACTGGGAGAAGCCTTTGAAAAATTCACAGCACATCAACACTGCCAATCAGCACCGCCACTTTGTACTGTAACAGCACACCAGCTATAAATGCAATCAGTGTCCAGTTATCCAGCCGGTGGGTAAACAGCAGGAGGACGCAAGGCATTGCTTGATGAAAATGTTTAGTTCGGTGCGGCTGTAGTAAGACCGGGACAAGCCTTTAGAGCCCACGGATGACAGTGGGAATTCTTATACCAGCTTTTGAAACTCAGGGCAGAAGAGGATTTCCCATTTTACTGAAGTGGTTAACAGAGCGTACCACAATGTACACAGGCCCCAAAGCACAGAATGAAATTCTGAAACTATGGCCAATACAGTCATTCGAGGCATTGCAGCTGAGATTAGGTCTCTTCCGATTGTTACAATTTTCATTAATTGTTGATGGTCTATCTGGTGTCTGAACAGGAGAATGTCTGTCTGCGTTATGTGTGGCCATGACCTTGTCCCTCACGAGGAGTTTATTGGGCTATACAGGGTGTCGAGACAACAGGCGAGGGCATTGCGAAAGTGGCAACTGATGGTGGTGTTGAGGCTCAATTTGCCATGTCTGGCTTACGTTGGTGCCCAAACATGGCAGGAAATACACAGGTGCACAGGCAATTGTGAGGAGCAGCAGCCATTAGCCCTCTATGTCCATTTGGGAGCACACTGGTGTAATCTGATTACACAGGCTGCGTGCTCAGCCTCCCCACTGATCCGGGATTCCTTTCTTGGGTCCATCAGTTAGGTGTCCTCTATGGCCAGTCAGGAAAGTTTAAGAGCATGTTGAATCAATTGCCACGTCCAAAGATACAAATCTTGACCACCTGAAACCCTATGTCCAACAAGGTGGACTGTGCGGAATACTGCTATTAGAGCGGTGAGGGCAGTATGAGCGGTACTCACAGCCTAGAGGAGATGGCAAAAACTGCATCCAAGACAGCTTCAACTGCCAGGGCTTATTCGAGCACTTCAGCAAAGGCAAGACTGTGTTGGGCCTCACACTTGCCTCTGCTGTTCTTGGAGAGCTTGAATGTCTAAACATTTCACTGCAAGAAGAAAACTCAGACTGTCTCTGGTATGCAGGCGAGTGTGTCGGTCATCTCTTAGGGAAGAGAAATGACGAAAGCTACCTTGCACGTATGGAGAAAGCAACAACTTTGATTGATCTATTGAATCCATTGAGACGCACTCAAGACGAATTACTGGCAAAGCAGTGGATCCCTATAGGGCAGAATTTTTTTAAGGTGGGATGGTGTGGAGGTTCAGTTTGGCGACCGTTTTGACCAGGACAGTCTAAACGTCCTGCAAAGTTGGAAGAGCGCTTCTCACGGGGAGTTGGATGAGTCTCTAGATCAGTACCCGAGCTGAACATAGATTCTCTTTCAGTGCAGATCCCTCTCTTTCACAACAAATACCTGCCTAGCAGCAATGGAGAGGCGCCAGAGGCCTCAGGGCTCTCAGTGGAGGTGCGGGGGTTGTTTGCCACCAGTTGAGGTGCTGATCAGATTTTGTTTGTGGTGCCATGTTCTTCATGTGAGGCTGAGAGGAGTTTCAGTGCACTCCGCAGGTTAAAGACTTGGCTACGGCTAGCATGGGCCAAGAGAGACTGAACGGCGTAGTTGTCTGTAATGTACATAAAGACAGGCTGGACAGTCTCAGAGGGAAAATATCTGCCAGCAATTTGTTGGATCCATTGAAACCCGCAAACATATGTTCGGTTCTTTTGTTCAGTAGTGTGTATAGCAGTGGTTCTCAACCTTTTTTGGGTACTGGAACCCCTGCATATTTTGAGGCAAGGCAGGCAAGGTTTTCAGCGGTCCTCAGGGACCACCACCCCCTCTATATTATATGTAAACTTACTGGAAACCTTGTGGTACTGACTACATTCATTACACTTTTTTATTTCACGGACACCTTGCAATTAGTCCATGGACCCCTGTTTGAGAACCCCTGGTGTAATTGATATTTGTTCTTTTGTTTAGTTGTTTTTAGTACATGAGAGTAAACTTACAAATGATTTATTTCATGTTATTTTATTTAAAATTGCATACTTTGTGTGACATACTTGTCCATAGCTGCTGTTTGAAGAGTTGAGACACTGACTGAAGGATATTTTGTTTGATTTATTTGGGTTTTTCATTGGAGTAGTTATTTTGCTTTTAGAATTGTACTTATTTTAAGCTTTTTGTTCTTGTAAAGATATTGTAGTAGACTCAGGCCAGGTGCACATATTTAATCACAAAGTCAAATTAAAAGGTCAATTCAATACGGAGACCAACTTTGTGATGGTTCTCAATGGAGATTCTTTACGATGAGATCACACCATGTTCATTGTATTTATGAAAACTGCTCCCATACAGTGTACAGTACCATTGCCGCCTACTGGCCTTTCTTGATATTGCTGGTTGTAAGTACAAATACCTGCATACATACTGGACTGATAAGGAACACTGCTATAACTATTATTAGTAGAAGTATTATAATGATTTAAACAAGTTGGGACAACCCTTCAGTTAACTACTGTACCTAACAATTATCCAGTAGTAGTGATTATGGTCCCTCAATATACATTTAACATATTACAACGTAGGCTGTGTTACAGCACTACTTTTGGTGTCCCCCTCAGGAATTGCTCCTGAGAAAATGTCATGTAATTGTCCCCTCCAAGGTTGATATCAGATTTTCGCCCCTGCACAGTAGACAAACAGGCTCATTCTGTTCAGAATAACCCATGGTATGACGCCATGTCATCTTGTAACTGTACGTCAAACGGTAATCAAACATTGGCATTGCATGTGATATGAGTTTTATGATATGGAAATGTGGAGTATATATTTGGAGTCACGGGTGTTTGGCTTGCTTGTATGACATCACAGCAGTATTTATTATAATCCTCAACGTCTCATCTTTCAAAATACATTGAGCCCTTTTAATTTACAGCATTTCCCTCGCTCAGTCAAATGTTTAGCGAAAGTTGCCTAAATAGCGGGAGGGATGGGGGGGGATCTTGTCGCACGCAGTGCTCAAGTTCAAACCATACAGCATGAAGCCTGATGTCATGTATAGCGTATTACGGTACAGCCACTGCGTTACAATTTTAAGTGTTTATCATTGCCCAAATAGGGCATTTTCAACCTGTATATGGGTACGAGTGTAAAGGACTACCAACAGAACGTGTAAATCAGCTAGCTTTCCTTTTACTGGGGTTAAGCCTCTAGTTAAAATTCCAGGCATGACGACAGTAAAATGAATTGAGCCAATTCGTTCGTTAACCTCTAAAATTCTGTCGTTATTCACATTATGTGCAGGACAACAATCCTGTCCCCATGAGTAGGGCAGACGTATCACATCTCTCAGCTGAAATGACAGAACGTGAGGCAGGTTGAAGAGGATAATTCCTCGGCTCTCATGAAGCTGTGGCTACTGAGACCAGTGACAATCATAATCCAGAAGTAAACTCTGAGGTTATAAGGGACCCCGAAGGTGGTGCAACTCTCTACGGAATACAAAAGAAGGCAGCCAAACATCAATGCTGGCCTTCATTCGAACAATCCGGAATCATCAAGCGGCCAAGCGGCCCAGGGTACCAAGCGCCCCATCAGAGTCTGGAGTTAGGTCACCTGCAGAAAGAACGGCTGATATGGAGGATGTACACTACCGTTCAAAAGTTGGGGTCACTTCGAAATGTCCTTGTTTTTGAAAGAAAAGCAACAAAAAAATTGTCCATTTTTTAAATAACATCAAATTGATCAGAAATACAATGTAGACATCCTTAATGTTGTAAATGACTATTGTAGCTGGAAAGGGCAGATTTTTTATGGAATATCTACATAGGCATACAGAGGCCCATTATCAGCAACCATCACCCCTGTTCCAATGGCACATTTTGTTAGCTAATCCAAGTTTATCATTTTAAAAGGCTAATTGATCATTAGAAAACCCTTTTGCAATTATGTTAGCACAGCTGAAAACGGTTGTACTGATTTAAAGAAGCAATAAAACTGGCTTTCTTTAGACTAGTTGAGTATCTGGAGTGTCAGCATTTGTGTGTTCGATTACAGTCTCAAAATGGCCAGAAACAAAGAACTTTCTTCTGAAACCCGTCAGTCTATTCCTGTTCTGAGAAATGAAGGCTATTCCATGTGAGAAATTGCCAAGAAACTGAAGATCTCGTACAACGCTCTGTCCTACTCCCTTCACAGAACAGCGCAAACTGGCTCTAACCAGATTAGAAAGAGGAGTGGAAGGTCCCGGTGCACAACTGAGCAAGAGGACAAGTGCATTAGTCTAGTTTGAGAAACCGATGCCTGAGAAACCAATGCCTCACAAGTCCTCAACTGGCAGCTTCATTAAATAGTAGCTGCGAAACACCAGTCTCAACGTCAACAGTGAAGAGGCGACTCCGGGATGCTGGCCTTCTAGGCAGAGTTCATCTGTCCAGTGTCTGTGTTCAGTTGCCCATCTTAATCTTTTATTTTTATTGGCCAGTCTGAGATATGGCTTTTTCTTTACTATTCTTGTCAGCTATTGACAAAGTGGAGACTAGGAAATTTCAACGGAAAACCTCTGGAGGCAGATGAGGGAACAGGATCTTTCCTTGAAAAACGCACTGAAGTCTGGTCTGAATGATGACAGACGTATATTTACAGCACTGAGAAATAAGGCAGGAAGGAATATATATATATAAAAAAAAAAAAGAGAAGACAAAAAAAGCAAAAGCAGAGTTATTTTTTAGAGGGATCAATGACGCAAAAGGAAATGGCAAACTAACAGGGGCTGAATTATCCTGAATTTAAGGTTAATGGGATTCTAATTCAAGACTCCGATTTCATATCCACCACTAACATTTTTTTTGACTGTCAGGGAACTGGCTCAAAGATTTTCAACCATAGATAGTAATAAACCAATATTCAGAATTCCTGAAGTCTCAGCGTCAGCAGTGGACAGTATTATTAGCTTCTTCTGGAGCTCTAGAACAAAATATGCATTTGGTCTTGACACTGTATTACCCTATTGTACATTTAGTTAATCTGTCCATCAAATATGGGTTCTTCCCCAGTGCTTGGAAATCTGCTGCAGAGATACCGGTTTTATATCTGGTGACCCAACACTGGTGGAAAATTACCGACCTACAAGCATTCTTCCAGTGCTATCAAAAGTAGCTGAAAGATGGGTGGCTGATCATCTGACTGATCACCTCATTCAGGGCAACTTCATACATCAAATGCAATTTGGATACAGAACTTACCATTCTACCGGAACAGCCAATTGCTATTTTCTGGAGTGCATTAAATCTAAACTGAACATAGGTGCTGAGGTCGACGCAATCTTTTTGGATTTTAAAAAGGTCTTTGATACTGTGAATCATGAGGTCCTCCTATCCAAACTATCCTCCCTTAATGGATAGTTATTAGTTGGATGTATTCCTATCTGACAAACAGAAGTCAAAGGCTGCGTTTGGGGGACACTGTCGACTCTCTTTACTATAACATTGGGGTCCCACAAGGGTCAATATTAGGCCCCCTTCTCTTTACCATCTATATAAATGATCTTCCACTTGCTTGCCACAAGTTAACATGCAGACAATACAGTTCTGTATGTACACTCAAAAAATAGACAACTATTTGTTAAGTTAACTGAAGCTATGGTACATGCTTCTACATGGATTACTAATTCTTGCCTGCATTTAAATATCGACAAGATTGTTTGTATGTACTTCTCTAAGAAATCCATTGATTCTTCCCAACGAGCTGTTCTTGTTAATGGGGAGAATCTGAAAGTTGTGTCTAACTTCAGGTATCTCAGTGTCATTTTGGACTCCAACTTGACAATTTAAGAAACGTGAAGAAGGTGGTGAACACGGTCAAGTTTGGATTATCCAACTTCAGGTTTATAAGACCTTTCCTTCCTCAGCCTTGTGTTTAAGATCCTGCATGGTCTTGCCCCTCCACCTCTATGCTGGCATATCATGCTCAAGGAAAGCACCTCCAGGATAACAAGGGCAGTAACTAGAGGGGATTGCGTTGTCCAATTTTGACTCAGTAAAATCGATCAATGCAATGCCCATGGACTTGAGAAACTGCACTGATTATTGTATTTTTAAATAGAAATTGAAAACATGGCTCAAATCTATCCAAACCTGTACACATGAGTTATCTGTGGTTCCTCATATGTAAGACAACAGCTGATGATGGTGTTGTTAGAATTATATATTATTGGATGTACTGTATTTTGTATTGTTTTAGTGAGTATTGGTATAGTGTGCTGTGTAAAGGCACTTACCTGCCCAGGGACTATGGGTGCACATTAGCTTTTGGCTAACCCCAGCACATTTACATGGATGTAGTGATATTGATGTTGATAAATATGCATTGTCCCCCGAAGATAATTTACAGTGTTTTTCATTTTGGAGGCCTGCCACCTGCAATGTGAGCACTGGGCTGGTAACGCCACGGAACCCATAAATCACAGTGACACTCCTGGATAGGGACACTATTTATACCAGGGTGGAGAAATGAAATGAAGGCAGAGCCGTAAATCAAGATGAACGACTAGAACACTATATTTCAGAGACAGAAAATAAATTGTGATCGTTTTTATGCCACCCAGCTCTCGTATCTTCCACACTGCTCCTCTGAAGGCAGCCTTTTACTCAGAGATTTAGAATATTGACGTTGATCATCAATATTTAATTGACAAAACTAACATGATGGGAAATATGATGATACTTGACTATTGTGTGTGTGCGTGCATTCTACAGGAGATTTGTTTGGTCGGCTCATGAAGGAGGACCCATCCACTATTAAAGGATCAGAGGCTTTAATGCTGGGAGAGATGCTCACGCTACCTCAGAACTTTGGGTAATAAACACTACAACAACAGCCCTTTGAACCCTTTTACGTATATAGAACAGGATGAAACATCTAGAGAAGCACACACAACTAGCTTTTAACATTCAGTTTACACTGAATGTACAAAACATTTAGAACACCTTCCTAATATTGCCCTGAGAACAGCAATTTGTCGGGGGAATGGACTCTACAAGGTGTCGAAAGCGTTCCACAGAGATGCTGGCCCATGTTGACCCCAACGCTTCTCACAGTTGTGCCAAGTTGGCTGGATGTCCTTTGGGTGGTGGACCATTCTTGAAACACATGGGGAAACTGTTGAGTGTGAAAAACCCAACAGCGGTGCAATTCGTGACCCCTTGACTTTTTCCAATGACATCGCCCTTCTGCATCTGTGGTGAAAGGTAGCAGAGCTAGAGCGGTATTTGTCAGACCATGCGACATCCCAAAAATCTGTCTTCTCACAAAAACGCCTGTAGCGTCCAAACGGTTTGGCCTAGAAACCAATCGATTGAATGCTGAGACTCTCATGAACACAATGGTGTTCTCCACTTTTGGTAGTGGAAGTATACAGTGCATTTGGAAAGTATTTAGACCCCTTGACTTTTTACACACTTTTTTACATTACAGCCTTATTTCTAAAATGTATCAATCTACACACAATAATACCCCATAATGACAAAGCAAAAATGTTTTTTTTGTTGCTAATTTCTAAAAACTTTAACTAAAATATCACATTTACATAAGTATTCAGACCCTTTACTCAGTACTTTGTTGAAGCACCTTTGGCAACGATTACAGCCTTGAGTTTTCTCTCCAGAGATGTTCGATCGGGTTCAAGTCCCGGCTCTGGCTGGGCCACTCGAGGACATTCAGAGACTTGTCCCAAAGCCACTCCTGCGTTGTCTTGGCTGTGTGCTTAGGGTCGTTGTCTTGTTGGAAGGTGAACCTTCGCCTCAGTCTGAGGTTTTGAGCGCTCTGGAGCAGGTTTTCATTGAGGATCTCTTGCTCTGTTCATCTTTCCCTCGAACCTGACTAGTCTCCTAGTCTCTGCCTCTGAAAAACATCCCCATAACATGATGTTGACACCACCATGCTTCCTCCAGACATGACGCTTGGCATTCAGGCCAAAGAGTTGAATCTTGGTTTTATCAGACCAGAGAATCTTGTTTCTCATGGTCTGAGAGTCCTTTAGGTGGCTTTTAAGCAAACTCCAAGCGGGCTGTCATGTGCCTTTTACTGAGGAGTGGCTTCCATCTGGCCACTCTACCAGACATGCCTGATTGGTGGAGTGCTGCAAAGATGGTTGTCCTTCTGGAAGGTTCTCCCATCTCCACAGAGGAACTCTGGAGCTTTGTCAGAGTGACAATTGGGTTCTTGGTCAACTCCCTGACCAAGGACCTTCTCCCCCAATTGCTCAGTTTGGCAGGGCGGCCAGCTCTAGGAAGAGTCATGGTGGTTCCAAACGTCTTCCATTTAAGAATGATGGAGGCCACTGTGTTCTTGGGGACCTTCAATTCTGTAATCAAGTTGTGGAAACATCTAAAGGTTGATCAATGGAAACAGGATTTACCTGAGCCCAATTTTTAGTTTCATAGCAAAGGGTCTGAAAATGTATGTAAATAAGGTATTTCTGTTTTTTATTTTTAATACATTTGCACACACACAAAAAAAAACTGTTTTCACTTGGTCATTATGGGGTATTGTGTGTAGATTGATGAGGAAACATGTATTTAATCCATTTTAGAATAAGGCTGTAACGTAATAAAATATGAAAAAAGTCAAGGGGTCTGAATACTTTCCGAATGCACTGTATATGGAGATATATACCATACATGAATCATTTTCACTGAAAAGAAAAGTGTTGTTTCTGGTCTTCAGTGGGCATTGTTTTTGTGTGTAGTCCATTGTCTTTGTGTGTGACACTTGCGTAATAATTTTCCTTTGCACAGAAATATCTTCCTTGGCGAGACCTTCTCGAGTTACATTAGTGTGCACAATGACAGCAGCCAGTTGGTCAAGGACATACTAGTAAAGGTACAATACAGATTTACATCAATCCAATGGAAACATCTTTCATCTCTGATGAATCCACTTGTCCTATTCACACTCCTTTTAAGTGAAATCCCTCTTTTTTTTGTCATGTCTTACAGGCAGACCTGCAGACCAGCTCTCAGAGGTTAAACCTATCAGCGTCCAACAACGCCGTCACAGAGCTGAAGCCTGAGTCCTGCATTGATGATGTCATTCACCATGAAGTCAAAGAGATTGGGACTCACATGTACGTTTTCTTTTCTGACATGGAGTCAATCTGGAATGACACCCTATTCCCCATATAGTACCCAGCTTTTGATCAGTGCTCTATATAATTCTGGGAAAAGGGTGTCACTCGAGACACAGCTATGGGGCAGATGTACATCAACACATCTGCAAAGATGCATAGGAGTTCATTTGAGTGCTAAAATGCAAAGAATTTGTGTCTCTACTCCAGCTTGGTTTGTGCAGTCAGTTATACCACACAGGCCGGAGAGAAGCTGTACTTCAGGAAGTTCTTCAAATTTCAGGTGAGCTTCAAAGCATCCTTTATTTGAACTCTCCCATTCCCCCTCACTGAGTTATATTGGAAGAGCAGACCTCAACCCTGAACAATGTCACTATTCCACGTCTGCTAAGTAACTAAAATGTCAATGTAATAAGGCAATAGCACACAAGTTTTGGCTTTCGACTACCGAACAATCTCACTACCTACTATCCTCAGTCTCAGACGGGGATCTACTCTGAGTCACACAATGAAACTAAATCCAACTTCTCCAGTAATACTTTTTTGTATAAGATATACCGACTGTTTTAAATCAAATTTGTTGGCTCATGGATTTAAGTATTTTTCTGTTACCAGAGATAAATGGCTATATTTTCTAATGTTGTGAAGGAAGATTTTTTTTTTTTTATTGCTGTTGAATGGAGGAATCGTTTGAGAAATCATTTGAGACATTTGCATCATTTCGCTTGCAATGTATTCTCAATCAGGTTCTGAAGCCGCTCGACGTCAAAACCAAGTTCTACAATGCAGAGGTATGTTTGTTTCTCTCTTTCTCCCAGCTGCACTGTTTTGTTATCTGTACCAAAACAATGACAAATACAGTTACCAGCTTATTCAACTTTCCACTGTTGTCAACATACTTTAGCTATCTTCACTCATACATATTCACATCTTTTCTCCATAAATTTCCACTATCAATTCAGCAATTGGTTTTTAATTCGACATAAAAATTGTTTGCTGTATGTCATGTTTCATTCCATGGTCAGGCATTTTCCATTGGTGACGCATATAGTAAAATTTGCTTATTTTCTCTCATAGTACTGTTTCATTCGCTAGAGCATCAGAAGTATTGTCACTGTCATTTGACATGTAACCTTCATTTGTTTGTCTCTTGTGTTTTTATTTTCCCCATTAGAGTGACCTCAGTTCCGTGGTAATAGTTTTTTCTGTTTTCACTGCTCTTAACCCTCGCTTTCTTAATCATTTTTGTTGCAGCAATGTCTGTCTCTCTTTTTCTGTAGCCAATGTGCAAGAGCAAAGGCAAAATAATTAAAAGGCATGCATGGATGTTAACACGCTATTGTGGGGAATAAAAGTCTGTAGAAAACTCAATGGTACATTAGCCTGGCTGATGCGAGGGAGAGCTGTGACACACTGCTCTGAACAAGAGGCCGTTGATGGTACAATATTTGCACAGAAATTGGCTTGAGCTTTGATTGGGTCTCAAGTTTTAATTTTTTTTTCTGGGGGGTTGAGACCTTTAGTTGTTTGGATTTGAAAATCCAACAGTTGTATTCGAAGGCAGCAGTGATCGGGAGCTGTGTGAGGCTGTCCATGTGGGTGTTTGAGTGAGAAAGACATGGAGGAGAACCAATCAGTAAAAAAGCACAGGCCCCTTCAATATCAACGCATCATGCCGACAACATCAAAATAACCTTTCCAGACTGTGAAGTCAGGAAGATTTCAAGTTTGGCTTCAGCCGGACTAGAGAGTGATTACTTTTCGCAAGGAAATCAGAGGTATCATGCTGCATTAATAAAGGTCCATGAAATGCTTTTTCCACTGTTTTGCCGTTGCTCTGACTTTTCCTCTTCAATGCTTTTTCCCTCTTGCTAACTCATCTCTCACAGGACTTTCGCAGCCCTAGACAAAATTGGTGTAGGGCTGTGAAATGGCACCCTATTCCCTATATAGTTCACTACTTAGGGCTCTGGTGAAAAGTAGTGCACTATAGTGAATAGGGTGCTATTTCAGACCAAGCCTGGGTCTGTATGATTGTAGTGGGGTTTCCATTTCTACAGTTCTTTTGAAGGATTGGATTCAGAATGTAGATTTGAATGACATCTCTGATGTAAAGGGCTGTACGTTTTAATGATGTTTGTGGAGTTGGTGATTTATGAATCTGATTTTGTAAATGTATATGTTTATTTCACTCTTTAACTGAAAGAAACTCTTTCAAGAGTCCAAATAGATCTGATCAAGTGAAACATTGTTCACATAAACCTATGGCCAAAAATAGCTGCACTACATTGGGTATAGGGTGCTATTTGAGATGTGTCAGATCTGAGGGTTTGGGTTGGGTGGATGACTGGTCAGGCTCGGCATGGGAGATGGGAAGTAGAGGTGCTCTGCTCTGTAACAATAACCCCAATCTGTCAGTCTGGCAGAATGTTTCTGTCTGTGGTCCCTACTTAATCACTAGCCTTTGGATTAAAGGCATGAACTAATCTCGGAGCAGTCCTCTGTTCAGTTCAGTACTAATCCACTCCTCAAAGGTAAACTGAGCAGACTTTTGAACTCCATTTGGGCCACACTGATTGATTTTTATAGGACTGACAAAGAAACAAAAACCCTGTCTTACTGGGGTTCTAATAAGTAACATTTAAGACACATTCATACAGTACATGCCTAAGTTATACAGGTACTTTGTGGTGTTTTCTAGATTCTACCTGTATAAATTACATGTTTGCAGAAAAATGTGACACACACTAGACCTAAATTAAATCTACAATATCACCTTGACTGGCCAATATAAGTACATTGAAAGGGGATTGAAGTCGAAGTGCTGCCCAGTTAGATCCTTTGAGGTGTTCCTCTAGTTAGTATTGGTGTCTAACGTTAGCGCCGACCCAGACAGACGAGGTGTTCCTGGAGGCCCAGATCCAGAACATCACCACGTCGTCCATGTTCATGGAGAAAGTGTCCCTGGAGCCCTCCATGATGTACAACGTCGCTGAGCTCAACACCGTGGAGACAGAGGACGAAGGGTAAGGGAGACACACACACACAAACACACACATTTGTTTTGATTGTACAGTAAAAAGGCAGTACAATAAAGAAAGGGGGAACCAACGAGTTTCTAGTGTCAATACTTTTAGTGTTATTTTACAGCTTTTTTTTGTTAAAACATTTAGAAATTGAAAGCTGTATGACTATTCTGATTTGGAAACTATGCTGCTTACAAAATACAGCATTCACTTGGCCAGGTTTTGTCCGTGTAGCTGAAAACGCCCCCACTATATGTCAAAGGTAATAGGTTTTCAGACTTCTCCACCCTGACTGTGTTCCAGAACGTCTACATTTGGGAAGATGTCTTACTTGCAGCCCATGGACACGCGCCAGTACCTCTACTGTCTGAAGCCCAAGCCAGAGTTTGCAGAGAAGGCGGGCGTCATCAAGGGTGTGACGGTGATCGGCAAACTGGACATTGTGTGGAAGACCAACTTAGGAGAAAGAGGAAGGCTGCAGACAAGCCAGCTACAGAGAATGGTACCAGTACATTATCAGTTACAGTATATGATTCCTAGTCACAGTATACAATATGGTTGTTGCATAACAGGACATTCTCAGTCTCAATGCTGTGTTTGTCTTTGTGGTTATTTGTTGAGTGGTGGTGATGATGTTTAGTAGTGGTGATGATGTTGAATGGTGGTGTTGATGCTGTCATTGTTCTTGTCAGTCATACTTGGGCTGTTGCCAAATGTGCCCCTTCGGAGAATTACAATGAAAATAGCATAGCTCAGGATGATGATTGTATTCGCAGCATTGACGAAAGCTCAGCCTTCAACACCATAGTACCCTCCAAGCTCATCATTAAGCTTGGGGTCCTAGGCCTGAACCACGCCCTGTGCAACTGGGTCCTGGATTTTCTGACGGGCCTTGCCCAGTTGTTGAAGGTAGGAAACAACACCTCCACTTTGCTGATCCTCAACACAGGGGCCCCACAAGGGTGTGTGCTCAGGCCCCTCCTGTACTCCCTGTTCACCCATACGTGGCAATGCAGGCCTCCAACACAATCATCAGGTTTGCAGACGACACAACATTAGTAGGCCTGATTACCAAAAATGACGATACAGCTACAGGGAGGAGGGTAGGGACCTGGCGGAGTGGTACCAGAAAAATAACCTCCCTCAACATCAACAAAACGAAGGAACTGATCGTGGACTACAGGAAACAGCAGCGGGAGCACGCCCCTATCCACATCAACGAGACCGCAGTGGAGAAGGTGAAAAGCTTCAAGTTCCTCGGCGTACACATCACTGACAATCTGAAATGGTCCACCCACACAGACCGTGTGGTGAAGAAGGCGCAACAGCGCCTCTTCAACCTCAGGAGGCTGAAGAAATTTGGCTTGGCTTCTAAGACCCTCACAAACTTTTACAGATGCACAATTGAGAGCATCCTGTCGGGCTGTATTACCGCCTGGTATGGCAACTGCACCCTCCGCAACCGCAGGGCTTTCCAGAGGGTGGTGCGGTCTGCCCAACGCATCACCGGGGGCACATTGCTTGCCCGACAGCACCCAATGTCACAGGAAGGCCAAAAAGATCATCAAGGAGATCAACCACCCGAGCAACACCCTGTTCATCCCTCTACCATCCAGAAGGTGAGGTCAGTACAGGTGCATCAATGCTGGGACTGAAAGACAGCTTCTATCTCAAGGCCATCAGACTGTTAAATAGCCATCACTAGCCGGCTACCACCTGGTTACTCAACCCTGCACCTTAGAGGCTGCTGCACTATATACACATTTAACCTTTATTTAACTAGGCAAGTCAGTTAAGAACAAATTATTTACAATGACGGCCTACCGGGGAACAGTGGGTTAACTGCCTTGTTCAGGGGCAGAACGACAGATTTTTACCTTGTCAGCTCGGGGATTTGATCCAGCAACCTTTCGGTTACGCTCCATGTTTAGGGGTGGCTATCACTGGTCACGTTAATCATGTTTACATACTGTTTTACTAATTTCATATGTATATACTTTATTCTATATTTTAGTCAATGCTCATCTGACATTGCTCATCCTAATATTTATATATTTCTTAATTTCATTATTTTAATTTAGATCTGTGTGTATTGTTGTAAATTGTTATATACTACTGCACTGTTGGAGCTAGGAACGCAAGCATGTTGCTACACCCGCAATAACATCTGCTAAATATGTGTATGTGACTAATAACATTTGATTTGAATTTATTCTCAATTAGGTAATGCAGTCATTCTACACGTTTTCTAAATTGGCCTACAATTGCATCACAAATTGCGTACCAACCAAACGACCACCCCAAAAAGCAGAAAATTAACAAAATACAGAACACAGTGCAATCTAAAGTGACCTAAACCATGGTCCCAGATGATGCCCTTCTTGTTAGCCTAACATGAAGAAAATCGGTCCAAAATTGTAGATGGTAAATCCGAAAAATGTATGTACCAACGTTTCGGTCTCAGTCGACCTTCATCAAGGTAATATTTTTCCCTCTGTTCGCCGCCAGGCTCCAGGTTACGGAGACGTCAGGCTATCACTGGAGATGATCCCAGACACTGTCAACCTAGAGGAACCCTTCGACATAACCTGTAAAATCACCAACTGCAGGTATAGTCATACAGACTCCTCAAATATTATTGTACACCAGGGTTGGGGTATATAGCGTTTCAATTCACTTGACTGAATTCAATTAAAAATGAATTGAAATGGAATTGACCTCAACTCTGCTATACGCATGTACTGATCTTTATATGCTTTAGTCAACTCCCCTGTCGGTCATTGTCATGCCATTTCATTCATGTACGAGAAGGAATGACAACCGATAGTCAGATGGCTTGGTTAAAGAACATACCGATGTGTAACCAGGCTGGTTGTGTGTGTGGTTGCAGTGAGAGGACCATGGACCTGGTGCTGGAGATGTGTAACACCCGCTCCATCCACTGGTGTGGTGTATCAGGGAGACAGCTAGGCAAAGTCAGCCCCAGTGCCTCACTCGCTTTGCCCCTCAAACTCCTCTCCTCTGTCCAGGGACTGCAGGTATTTCTAAAGTTATTCACGTTATAATACTTGGTAACACTTAGGTTAAAGCAGAGAGGTATCAAGCTTTAATACTTGTCACAAGCATGCAATACAATATTTGTTTTGTCTTTTAATAACAAGGCTTATATGTTATGTCCCTCGATCCATAATATTTTCAACTGCCTCAAACTGGCTGTTATTTAGTGTGTGGTCATTGTGAGATGATTAAATGATATTGTAAGGCCTTACCATTTTATTGACATGTTTAACGAATGCCCCACTTCACTTTTCCCAAAAATAAAAATGTCATCTGAAAAATGAAAAAGTTGCAATATTATAGCAAAAAGAATGTCCTCAAGCCTCCAGTAAAGAGAGATACACAACTTCTCACGGATTATGGCTGAACTTTGCCTCTTATCTTCCCCAAGAGGCTAAAATCTGTTGATTAGGTCACTAGCTGTTGAACTAAGTTTGCTGTAGTATTTAAGCAAGAAGGTCCACTTTTCAAAGTTTTATTTTCTCGCTCGCCTTGACAATAAATTCATGAAACATTCAATTGGCCTAAATGGGATCATACATGCTCATGACAAGTTTTACAATGCATTGTAACTGCATCACAATGCATTATACCTGGATGCTTTTATAGTGTTACCCACAAAGCATGTATGACCCTTTATGATGTCTTATTATAGCCAAGGCTTATTATTATGTTACGTCTCACTTTGACTGTTAATAGTTCAAATATATTGCTGATATTAACCATAACTAATTACCATTTGCTTGTATTTCAGAGTATATCCGGCCTGAGACTGACCGACACATTTCTGAAGAGAACGTATGAATACGATGACATTGCACAGGTGTGTGTGGTCTGTCCATACATGAGCCGGGAGAGCTAAGACCTTTCCAGACCCTTCTAGAACCCAGCACTAAATCTCAAATCTCCATGGACCAACTTCCAAACTCTGCACCTATACTAACACCTTACAGTACACACCCCAAGGTTATCATGTTTTAACAGATGTTATGTTTTTAAGTTTTCTTTGCATAAAAAAATCTGGATTTTAAATGAATGTGCATTTAAATGTGAATAAAAGCAGTAATTTAATCCATGGTTGGTTGTGCTTTCACTATAAAAACATGTATGGTGCACTATATACAGTGCTTTCGGAAAGTATTCAGACCCCTTGGCTTTTTATTAGGTTACATCTGTATTCTAAAAAAAAATATATATATACAATCTACACACAATACCACATAATGACAAAGCAAAAAAATATATTTTGAATTTGAATTTACATAGGTATTCAGACCTTTTACTCAGCACTTTTTTTTAAGCACTTTTGGTAGCGATTGCAGCCTTGAGTCTTCTTGGGTATGATGCTACAAGCTTGGCACACCTGTGTATGGGGAGTTACTCCCATTCTTCTCTGCAGATCCTCTCAAGCTCTGTCAGGTTGGATGGGGAGCATTGCTGCACAGTTATTTTCTGTTCTCTCCAGAGATGTTCAATCGGGTTCAAGTCCAGGCTCTGGCTGGGCCACTCAAGGACATTCAGAGACTTGTCGAACCTTCGTCCCCCAGTCTGAGGTCGTGCGTGCTCTAGAGCAGGTTTTCATCGAGGATCTCTCTGTACCTTGCTCCGTTCATCTTTCCCTCAATCCTTACTAGTCTCCCTGTACCTTCCACTGAAAAACACCCCCACAGCCTGATGCTGCCACCACCATGCTTCACCATAGGGATGGTGCCAGGTTTCCTCCAGACGTGATGTTTGGCATTCAGGCCAAAGAGTTGAATCTAGGTTTCATCAGACCAGAGAATCTTGTTTCTCATGGTCTGAGTCCTTTAGGTGCCTTCTGGCAAACTCCAAGCGGGTTGTTATGTGCCTTTTAAAGAGAAGTAGCTTCTGTCTGGCCACTCTACCATAAAGGCCTGATTGGTGGAGTGCTGCAGAGATGGGTGTCCTTCTGGAAGGTTCTCCCATCTCCACAGAGGAACTCGAGAGCTCTGTCAGAGTGACCATTGGGTTCTTGGTCACCTCCCTGACCAAAGCCCTTCTCCCCTGATTGCTCAGTTTGGCAAGGCGGCCAGCTCTAGGAAGAGTCTTGGTGGTACCAAATTTCTTCCATTTAAGAAGAGGTGTTCTGTGTTCTTGGAGACCTTCAATGCTGCAGAAATGTTTTGGTGCCCTTTCCCAGAACTACTCATTCAAGGGTTTTTAATTATTTTTACTATTTTCTACATTGTAGAATAATAGTGAAGACATCAAAACTAGGAAATGACACATGGAATCATGTAGTAACCAAAAACGTGTTAAACAAATCAAAATATTTTTTCGATTCTTCAAAGTAGCCACTCTGCCTTGACAGCTTCATACACTCTTGGCAGCTTTACACACTCAAGGTACTGTACAAATCTGCCTCTGATGCGATTTCATTATATGATTTCACAACAAGACTTTCAACAGAAATCAATTGCAATACATTTTATTGAGACATATTTTTGGGCAAAACATTATGCTGCTTTGTTTTACAAGCATATTCATTAGCTTGTCTGACACATATCAGATGGAAGAGCATGCAAAATCAACAAGACTGAATGAGTCTTATACTAGCTATCAACATTGCTTCAGCTATGTCAAATGAAACTGAAAAAAAATGGAAATGGCATTGACATGTGTGTTTGCTATGGTTGTAAATACAGGGGTGTTGGGCTGCAGACACTACATACTTTCAAGGACACGTTCATTTATCTTCAAATTAGCAGTCAGATAATTGCTATCGAAAGCAATGCTAGAATTCCACATGATCAAGGCTTAGGGGCTTTGTTTGACCCAACAGAAACTATAGCAAAATATTTGGTACAAAAATAACGGTTTGAACAGAAAACAATGTAACCGTTCTGTCGTGTGTAACTGTCATGTAATCATGAGAAAAAGGATACATGCTCCCTGTTCAAATACTTCACACATGCATCCTTTATCCCTTTCAGTCCTTCCTTAATAATAATTTCCTCCCTTTTACACATTCCTTAATTCCTTCCTCCTTTCTCTAATCTCTTTTTGCACCTTTCTTAATTATTTTCTCCCTTTCACTCCTTCCTTAATTCCTTCATCCCTTTACTCTCATTCCTTAACTCCTTCCTTAATTTCTCCCCTTCCTTAATTCCTTCCTCCCTTTCCCTCATCAAGGCAATTACTACAAGCAATATTAATAAATCAAATCCTGGGGCCAGTACTTGCAGGTGCAATGTTACAGAACGTTAACATAGAACTGTATTATGTAGAATAGGGAATTGTATCAGCTCTATTCATTTAATTTCTATCTGGTTTCCTCTCACTGAATACACCCCTGCATTCTCCTACATACAATTTTGTTGGATCAGTGAAATCTTTCAGAGGACCAAAGGATCTGTAATTCAGTATAGGAACAGGGCAATGGTAGGACATTGCTACTACAGCACAATATACAAACACAATAGAAAAACACAAATCCATTTGGAATAATCCTTGTTCTGATATTTCTTAATTTCTTCTTTCTCTCTCTTCTTTTTTGTGTATTAGTATTGTACTGTTAGACAATTACTGCACTGCTGGAGCTAAAAACCAAGCATTTCGCTGCACCTGCTTTAACATCTGCTAATCTGTGTACACGACAAATACACTTTATTTAATTTGGGTCTCTAGGACTGTGCATAATGTTTGGTGGAAATGTATTTGAAACTAATTGGGTGTTTTGAATGTGTTTCAAACTCTGTTTCCTGATTGGGTATACTGAACAAAAATATAAAAGACAATTTAATAGATTTTACTGAGTTACAGTTCATATGAGGAAATCGGTCAATTGAAATAGATTCATGAGGCCCTAATCTATGGATTTCACATGACTGGGAATACAGATATGCATCTGTTGGTCACATATACCTTAAAAAGAATAGGCTTCATAATGGACCTCAGGATCTCGTCACATTATTTTTGTGCATTCAAATTGCCATCTAAAAAATACAATTGTGTTTGTTTTCCGTAGCTTATGTCTGCCAATACCATAACCCCACCGCCACCATGGAGCACTCTGTTCACAATGTCAACATCAGCAAACCGCTCACCCACACGTTGCCATACACGTGGTCTGCGGTTATCAGGCCGATTGGACATACTGCCAAATTCTCTAATACGACATTGGAGGTGGCTTATGGTAGAGAAATTAACATTAACTTCACTGGCAACAGCTCTGGTGGACATTCCTGCAGTCAGCATGCCAATTGCACGCTCCCTCAAAACTTGAGACATATGTGGCATTGTGTTGTGTGACAAAACTGCACATTTTAGAGTGGCCTTTTATGGTCCCCAGCACAAGGTGCACCTGTGTAATGATCATGCTGTTTAAATCCATTTCTTGACATGTCACACCTGTCAGGTGGATGGATCATCTTGGCAAAGGAGAAATGCTACCCAATAGGGACGTAAACAAATTTGTACACAACATTTGAGAGAAATAAGCTTTTTTTGTGCGTATGGAACATTTTGGGGATCTTTTATTTCACCTCATGAAATCATGGGACCAACACTTTACATGTTGTGTTCATATTTTTGTTCAGTGTACATAGAATGTGTTAGATACTCTGTCTCCTGATTGGGTGTGTAAAATGTTTCCTCTCCTCTCTGAAGACCCAGTCCCAGTGAAGTGCCATCGTACCCATCTCTATCTGTCCCTTAATTCCAGCTCTGCCGGTGATGTGAGTTTAAGGAATGGGTGTAGAGATTGTAATCACGTCATATGGTTGCCCTTCCTTTATTGAAACATACGCTGAAGGTAAGAAACATTTACATGCCTTCAAATGTCCTTTTCACCTTGTGTAACAACATTGTAATAACAGTTTAGTAATTAATAAGCAGATCCTGATCCATCTATTGCCGGTAAAACAAAAGTGCACATGTACAATCAGGTCTCTGCTATGATATAACTGGACAGGTGGCATCAAATCCACCACAATCTCCATGCTAATTCTCACCATTCCATTAGAGCACATGAAGGGGAGGAAGCCTCTTTAGACTATGGAGATGCACTCTAAGAGCGAGCCCTAACCTCTGTGTTGTAGTACACAGACCTGTGTGGATCACGAGTGCTCCTCAGCACTGCCACTGAAGGAGCGGCTGCGGATGTGGTTCCTCAGCTGTTCGATCAACTCTGGGTTCTGATGCTGGATCTGCTGGGCAAACTGCTGACCGCTGCAAACAAATAGACCAGAGTTAGCATTTAGTGTTTCTCTGCTTTACTTATTTACTCATTGTGTCATGCAGCTTGTGATACAAATAGGATGTAGCATCCTACATCAAATATTTAAAAGAAACTTCTAAAATAATTTAAAATYTCAAGGGAAATTCATGATAATTTAGTCCAAATTAAACCTCACTAATTCTTGATGTGTCTGATYCTTATTTAAATGTGTAATTAGAGCCCTAATATCATAAACAGAGAGTCCCTGTGTATGTTACAGTAATAGCCCTATGGTGCTGCCATACGCTTCAATCAGGCTGGAGATGTCCGACAGTCCTCCCACTCCTGCTGCTGGACCCCCAACTGCATTGGACATCATCCCAGACATACTGCACACAGAGGAAAAGAACCCAAAAGAGTTATAAACATGTGTCACACGCCATTTTATGACAAAAACTTGAAACAAATCTGAGTACAATTGAACAGTAATTCCTACATTCTGACTTCTTCAAGAAATTATAACAGGATTATGAATTAGTGGGATGTAGGGTATTTTTGTATAGTAAAACATAAATCAAATTTTATTTGTCACATGCTTCGTAGACAACAGGTGTAGACTAACAGTGAAATGCTTACTTACGGGTCCTTTTCCAACAATGCAGAGTTAAAGATAAGATACACATTTTAATAAAAAATGTAAATTGTGACACGAGGAATAAATACACGCTAAATAACYAATACAAATAAAGAGTAAAAATAACATGGCTCTATACACTACCATTCAAAAGTTTGGGGTCACTTAGAAATYTCCTTGTTTTTGAAAGAAAGCACTTTTTTTTTGGCACGTTGTGTTAGCTAATCTAAATTTATAATTTAAAAAAGGCTAATTGATCATTAGAAAACCCTTTTGCAATTATGTTAGCACAGCTGAAAACTGTTGTTCTGATTAACGAAGCAATAAAACTGGCATTCTTTAGACTAGTTGAGTATCTGGAGCATCAGCATTTGTGTGTTCGATTACAGGCTCAAAATGGCCAGAAACAAAGAACTTTCTTCTGAAACTCGTCAGTCTATTCTTGTTCTGAGAAATGAAGGCTATTCCATGCGAGAAATTGCCAAGAAACTGAAGATCTCAGGTACTATTTAATGAAGCTGCCAGTTGAGGCATCTAGACACAATAATGTACTTGTCCTCTTGCTCAATTGTGCACCGGGGCCTCCCACTCCTCTTTCTATTTTGGTTAGGGTCAGTTTGTGCTGTTCTGTGAAGAGAGTAGTACACAGCGTTGTACGAGATCTTCAGTTTTTTGGCAATTTCCCGCATGAAATAGCCTTATTTTCTCAGAACAAGAATAGACTGACGAGTTTCAGAAAAAGGTCTTTGTTTCTGGCCATTTTGAGCCTGTAATCGAATCCACAAATGCTGATGCACCAGATACTCAACTAGTCTAAAGAAGGACAGTTTTATTGCTTCTTTAATCAGAACAACAGTTTTCAGCTGTGCTAACATAATTGCAAAAGGGTTTTCTAATGATCAATTAGCCTTTTAAAATGATAAGCTTGGATTAGCTAACACAACGTGCCATTGGAACACAGGAGTGATGGTTGCTGATAATGGGCCTTTGTATGCCTATGTAGATATTCCATTAAAAATCATCAGTTTCCAGCTACAATACTCATTTACAACATTAACAATGTCTACACTGTATTTCTGATCAATTTCATGTTATTTTAACAGACAAAAAAAAGTGCTTTCTTTCAAAAACAAGGACATTTCTAAGTGACCCCAAACTTTTGAACGGTAGTATATATGGGGAGTAGAAAATAACATGGCTATATACAGGGAGTACCAGTACCAAGTCGATGTGCAGGGGTATGAGGTAATAGAGGTAGCTATGTACTGTACATATACAGTAGGTAGGGGTAATATTGATTGGCTGTGTCTCGATAGATTCAGTGGGGTGGCTTTCACCTAGTTATTCATCCAGATCAGTGCAGATGAAGGAAACGAGATYAGGAAAGGATGCCTCACACTATTGAGCCCCAGCCCTGGGTATGCTGAAACATGCCGAACACTCACAGCTGTTGCACTTGCTGGTTCTGCATCACACTGGCGGCCTGTAAATACACACAAAGCCAATCACCATGTCACCCATTTAAATGTGTAAAAATGACAATTAATTAACAGCGTTGATGGGGAACCNAAAATGACAATTAATTAACAGCGTTGATGGGGAACCGGATGCATTCTCAAGAGGCGTGGCTACTTAGTGCTGGTACCAATTTTATAGCTGTCTAGTAAAACTATTCATGATTCAGCCCAGCTTCTGCCATGTAGGATTGGTATGCTTATAATGACATGCACTCTCTGCCTGGCAGGCATTCCATCAGCCACCCATTCAATCAACCAGTCATGATCAACACCTTGAATGTCCCCAGGCCCCTTGACAATGGCATTGGTGGAATACCAAGCCAACTGTGTAAGGCATGCGGTTAATTTTAGGACGCATTAACCGTATCACAAACACTCATAAAAGAAGTATGAGGAATCTGTGTCTAGGATTTGTCTAGACCAGGGATGGCTTTGGCCCTGGAGGGACTGCAATGTGCATCAGACCTGGGTCGAATATAGTATTTATTTTCTTTCAAATATTGCAGGTGCGCCTGATTTTCTGATGTAATAGAACCAATGACATAGTCCCAAAAGTGCATACCCCCACCCCCCGCATCTGGTGCACCGTATAAGCACATCCAAAGTACATTAAGGAAAACAACATCTATTTCCACCCAGGCACAGTGCATTCGGAAAGTATTCAGACCACTTGACTTTTTTCACATTTTGTTATGTTACAGTCTTATTCTAAAATGTTTTAAATTGTTGGTGTTTTTTTCATCAATCTACACACATCAATCTTTGGTGCTACAAACTTGGCACACCTGTATTTGGGGTGTTTCCCCCATTCTTCTCTGCAGATCCTCTGAAGCTCTGTCAGGTGAAATGGGGAGTGTCGCTACACAGCTATTTTCAGGTCTCTCCAGATGTTCGATCGGGTTCAAGTCCGGGCTCTGGCTGGGCCTCTCAAGGACATTCAGAGACTTGTCCCGAAGCCATTCCTGCATTGTCTTGGCTGTGTGCTTAGGGTTGTTGTCCGGTTGGAAGGTGAACCTTCGCCCCCGTCTGAGGTCCTGAGCGCTCTGGAGCAGGCTTTCATCAAGGAATGCTCGGTTCATCTTTCCCTCAAACCTGACTAGTCTCCCAGTCCCTGCCGCTGAAAAACATCCCCACAGCATGATGCTGTCACCACCATGCTTTACCGTAGGGATGGTGCCAGGTTTCCTCCAGACATGACACTTAGCATTAAGGTCAAAGAGTTGAATCTTGGTTTCTTCAGACCAGATAATCTTGTTTCTCAAGGTCTGAGTCTCCATTAGGTGCCTTTTGGCAAACTCCAAGTGGGCTGTCATATGCCTTTTACTGAGGAGTATGTCTGGCCACTCTTCCATAAAGGCCTGATTGGTGGAGTGCTGCAGAGATGATTGTCCTTCTGGAAGGTTATCTCATCTCCACTGGGAAACTCTGGAGCTCAGTCAAANTTCCATAAAGGCCTGATTGGTGGAGTGCTGCAGAGATGATTGTCCTTCTGGAAGGTTATCTCATCTCCACTGGGAAACTCTGGAGCTCAGTCAAAGTGACCATTGGGTTCTTGGTCATCTCCCTGACCAAGGCCCTTCTCCCCCGATTGCTCAGTTTGGCCGGGCGGCCAGCTCTAGGTAGAGTCTTGGTGGTTCCAAACTTCTTCCATTTAAGAATGATGGAGGCCACTGTGTTCTTGGGGACCTTCAATGCTGCAGACATTTTTGGTACCCTTCCTCAGATCTGTGCCTTGACACAATCCTGTCTCGGAGCTCTACGGACAATTTCTTCGACCTCATGGCTTGGTGTTTGCTCTGACATGCACCGTCAACTGTGGGACCTTATATAGACAGATGCGTGCCTTCCAAATCATATCCAATCAATTGAATTTACCACAGGTGGACGCCAATGAAGTTGTAGAAACATRTCAAGGATGATCAATGGYAACAGGATGCACCTGAGCTCAAAAAAGTATAGACCTGTTTTCACTTTGTCYTTATGGGGTATTGTGTGTAGATTGATGAGCATTTGTATTTATTTAATCAATTTTAGAATAAGGCTGTAACGCAACAAAATGTGGAAAAAGGGAAGGGGTCTGAATACTTTCTGAATGCACTGTACATGTTGTGTGCAGATGTTTGTTCCAGCCAAGCACTAATCATAGTCTTACCATGCTGATGAAGGCAGGGTTGTTGATGAGGCTGGCCATGTCAAATCCCAGTCCCGTAGCTATCTATAACAAGCAAACATTCAAAATCTTCATTTTGTATTTGTATTTATTATGAATCCCTATTAGCTGCTGCCAAGCAAGGCATGTGTGTATAGTAAGTATGCTATCGTGTGTGTGTATATGTGTGTCTGTGCCTGTGTGTGTGTCTCTTCACAGTCCCCATCTCTTCACACTCCATAAGGTMTATTTTTATCAGTTTCTTCAATCTGATTTTACTGATTGCATGAGTTACRTGATGTGGAATATACAGATGAAGTCAGAAGTTTACCTATACTTAGGTTGGAGTCATTAAAACWKYTTTTTCAACCACTCCACAAATTTCTTGTTAACAAACTATAGTTTTGGCAAGTCGGTTAGGACATCTACMTTGTGCATGACACAACTCATTTTTCCAACAATTGTTTACAGACAGATTATTTTACTTATAATTCACTGTTTCACAATTCCAGTGGGTCAAAAGTTTACATACACTAAGTTGACTGTGCCTTTAAAGCTTGGAAAATTCCCGAAAATTATGTAATGGCTTTAGAAGCTTCCGACAGGCTAATTGACATCATTTGAGTCAATTGGAGGTGTATGGTCGCAATGGGTCTTCCAAATGGACAATGACCCCAAGCATACTTCCAAAGCTGTGACAAAATGGCTTAAGGACAACAAAGTCAAGGTATTGGATTGGCCACCACAAAGCCCTGACCTCATCCTATAGAAATATGTGGGCAGAACTGAAAAAGCATGTGCGAGCAAGGAGGCCTACAAACCAGACTCAGTTACACCAGCTCTGTCAGGAGGAATGGGCCAAATCACCAACTTATTGTGGGAAGCTTGTGGAAGGATACCCGAAACGTTTGACCCAAGTTAAACAATTTAAAGGCAATGCTACCAAATACTAATTGAGTGTATGTAAACTTCTGACCACTGGGAATGTGATGAAATAAATAAAAGCTGAAATAAATCATTCTCTCTACTATTATCCTGACATTTCACATTCTTAAAATAAGTGGTGATCCTAACTGACCTAAGACAGGGAATTTTGTGAAAACCTGAGTTTAAATGTATTTGGCTAAGGTGTATGTAAACTCAGACTTCAACTGTATATTTGAGATTCTTCAAATAGCCACCCTTTGCCTTGATGACAGATTTGCACACTCTTGGCATTCTTCAACCAGCTTCACCTGGAATGCTTTTCCAACAGTCTTGAAGGAGTTCCACAATATTCTGAGAGCTTGTTGGCTGCTTTTCCTTCACTCTGCGGTCTGACTCATCCCAAACCATCTCAATTTGGTTGAGGTCGGGGGATTGTGGAGGGCAGGTCATCTGATGCAGCACTCCATTACTCTCCTTCTTTGGTAAAATAGCACTTACACCGGCTGGAGGTGTGTTGGGTCATTGTCCTGTTGAAAAACAAATGATAGTCCCACTACCAATGAAACATGGTGAAGCCCCAAAATTGCCCTCGCTAGAAGCCTGTGTTTCAGACATAAGGAAGTGGATGGCTGAAAACGTTCTACTTTTAAACTCGGACAAAACAGAGATGCTTGTTCTCGGTCCCAAGAAACAAAGAGATCTTCTGTTGAATCTGACAATTAATCTTGATGGTTGTAAAGTCGTCTCAAATAAAACTGTTTAGGACCTTGGCGTTACTCTGGACCCTGATCTCTCTTTTGACGAACATATCAAGACTGTTTACAGGACAGCTTTTTTCCATCTACGTAACATTGCAAAATCTGAAATTTTCTGTCCAAAAATGATGCAGAAAAATGTATCCATGCTTTTGTTACTTAGGTTAGACTACTGCAATGCTCTAATTTCCGGCTACCCGGATAAAGCTCTAAATAAACTTCAGTTAGTGCTAAATACGGCTGCTAGAATCCTGACTAGAACCAAAAAATTTGATCATATTACTCCAGTGCTAGCCTCCTGTTAAGGCAAGGGCTGATTTCAAGGTTTTACTGTTAACCTACAAAGCGTTACATGGGCTTGCTCCTACCTATCTTTCCGATTTGGTCCTGCCGTACAAACCTACACGTACGCTACGGCCAAAGACGCAGGCCTCCTAATTGTCCCTAGAATTTCTAAGCAAACAGCTGGAGACAGGGCTTTCTCCTATAGATCTCCATTTTTATGGAATGGTCTGCCTACCCATGTGAGAGACGCATCATCGGATGGGGCACAGTGTCTCCTGACCCCTCCTGTCTCAGCCTCCGTATTTATGCTGCAGTGTTTATGTGTTGGGGGGCTAGGGTCAGTTTTTTATATCTGGAGTACTTCTCCTGTCTTATCCGGTGTCCTGTGTGAATTTAAGTATGCTCTCTCTGATTCTCTATTTCTTTCTCTCTCTTGGGGAACCTGAGCCTTAGGACCATGCCTCAGGACAACCTGGCATGATGATCCTTGCTGTCCCAGTCCACTGGCCGTGCTGCTGCTCCAGTTTCAACTGTTCTGCCTGCGGCTATGGAACCCTGACCTGATTATTATTTGACCATGCTGGTCATTTATGAACATTTGAACATCTTGGCCATGTTCTGTTATAATCTCCACCCGGCACAGCCAGAAGAGGACTGGCCACCCCTATAGCCTGGTTCTTCTCTAGGTTTCTTCCTAGGTTTTGGCCTTTCTAGGGACTTCTTCCTAGCCACCGAGCTTCATACCTGCATTGCTTGCTGTTTGGGGTTTTAGGCTGGGTTTCTGTACAGCACTTTGAGATATCAGCTGATGTACGAAGGGCTATATAAATACATTTGATTTGATTTGATTTAAGCT
>NC_036844.1:13125040-13131817 GCF_002910315.2 Salvelinus sp. IW2-2015 | reverse complement strand
CAAACCAGATCGGATGGCGTATCGCTGCAGAATGCTGTAGTCACCATGCTGCTTAATTAAGTGTGCCTTGACTTCTAAATAAATCACAGACAGTGTCACCAGCAAAGCACCCCCACCTCCTTCTCCATGCTTTACGGTGGGAAATACACTGCGGAGATCATCCATTCACCCACACCGCATCTCACAAACACACAGCGGTTGTAACCAAAAATCTCAAATTTGGACTCAAATTTCCACCGGTCTAATGTCCATTGCTCGTGTTTCTTGGCCCAAGCAAGTCTCTTCTTTTATTGGTGCCCTTTAGTAGTGGTTTCTTTGCAGCAATTCGACCATGAAGGCCTGATTCACAAAGTCTCCTCTGAACAGTTGATGTTGCGATGTCTGTTACTTGAACTCTGTGAAGCATTTATTTGTGCTGCAATTTCTGAGGCTGGTAACTCTAATGAACTTATCCTTTGCAACAGAGGTAACTCTGGGTCTTCCATTCCTGTGGCGGTCCTCATGAGAGCCAGTTTCATCATAGCGATTGCACTTGAAGAAACTTTAAAAGTTCTTGAAATGTTCCGTGTTGACTGACCTTCATGTCTTAAAGTAATGATGGACTGTCGTTTCTCTTTGCTTATTCGAGCTGTTCTTGGACCTGGTATTTGACCAAATAGGGCTATCTTCTGTATACCCCCCCACCTTGTCACAACACAACTGATTGGCTCAAACGCATTAGGAAGGAAAGAGATTTCACAAATGAACTTTTAAGAAGGCGCACCTGTTAATTGAAATGCATTCAGGTGACTACCTCATGAAGCTGGTTGAGAGAATGTCAAGAGTGTGCAAAGCTGTCATCAAGGCTAAGGGTGGCTATTTGAAGAATCTCAAATCTCAAATATATTTTGGTTACTACATGATTCCATATGTGTTATTTCATAGTTTTTATGTCTTCACTATTATTKTACAATGTAGAAAATAGTAAAAATAAAGAAAAACCCTTGAATGAGTAGGTGTTCTAAAACTTTTGACCGGTAGTTTAGTACTGTGCGCCTCCCATAGTCTGTTCTGGACTTGAGGAATGTGAAGAGACCTCTGGCGTCTTGTGGGGTATGCATGAGTGTCTGAGCTGTGTGCTAGTAGCTTAAACAGACAGCTCGGAGTATTCAATATGTCAATACTTCTCACAAATACAAGTAGTGATGAAGTCAATCTCTCCTCTATTTTGAGCCAGTGTACACATAGCTCTCCATGTACATTTAAGGGCCAGCCGTGCTGCCCTGTTCTGGGCCAATTGTAATTTTCCTYAGTCCCTCTTTGTGGCACCTGACCACACGACWWGATAGTAGTCCAGGTGCGACAAAACTAYGGTCTGTAGGACCTGCCTTGTTCATAGCGTTGTTAAGAAGGCAGAGCAACGCTTTATTATGGACASACRTCTCCCCATGTTAGCTACTGTTGCATCAATATGTTTTGACCATGATGGTTTACAATCCAGGGTTAATCCAAGCAGTTTAGTRTTCTCAACTTGCTCAATTTCCACATTATTCATTACAAGAKTTAGTTGAGGTTTAGGGTTTAGTGAATGATTTGTCCCAAATACAATGCTTTTAGTTATTTATTGCTACTCATTCTGAAACTGTCTGCAGCTCTTTGTTAATTTTGCTTGCAGTGATTTCACTTGCTGTGGTAGCTGACGTGTATAGTGTTGAGTCATCAGCATTCATAGACACACAGGCTTTACTCAGAGCCAGTGGCAGGTCATTAGTAAAGAGTGAAAAAATGAAGGGGCCTAGACAGCTGCCCTGGGGAATGCCTCACTAAACCTGGATTATGTTGGAGAGGCTTCCATTAAAGAACACCCTCTGTGTTCTGTTAGACAGGTAACTCTCGATCCACTCTCGATCCACAATAGAGCAGGGGATCTAAAGTCATCATGATCGATAATGTCAGATCATGATGAGCACTGAAGTCTAACAAAACAGCTTCCACAATATTTGTAATATCAATTTCTCTCAGCCAATCATCAATAATTTGTGTAAGTGCTGAACATGTTGAATGCCCTTTGCTATAAGCGTGTTGAAAATCTGTTTTTAATTTGTTTACTGTGAAATAGCATTGTATCTGATCAAACACAATTTTTTCAAAAAGTTTACGAAGGGTTGGTAACAGGCTGATAGGTAGGCTGTTTGAGCCAGTAAAGMGTGCTTTGCTATACTTGTGTAGTGAAATGACTTTTTTTTGATTGAACCATCTGATTCAATGAATGATGGAGCCAAGTTTGCCTTTTTGCTTAAAATTTAATTTAAGGTGCTCCAAAGCGTTTGACTATCATTCTTTATATAATTAATCTTTGTTTCATAGTACAGTTTGACGCTGAATCGGACAAGATAAATCCGTCTGTAGGTTCAGTATGATATCATTTTGWACCACTGCTAAAAGCAGGAATATTAAATGTGTCTGATAAAGCTATTGACACAATTGGGATATCTTGACACACTTGAATWCTTGTGGGATATAAGATACACATTTAATAGTACATGAAGAACTCTAGAGTTGTGTTCACATGTAAATAAAGTGTCCATTATTGGAGCTGTAGTGACAGTATTTGTAGGGGAGTAATGATATAATATTACATGTGTTAACAGTGTTTTTGCTTAGATTGACCTTCAGACATGAAATCACACAAGGAGGTAAAACAGCACTACTTACAGGACTGACTGCCTCTTTTTGCTTTTGCTCAGCAATCTTCAGGTTGGATTTGTAGGTGTCGTTCTCTGGATCTAACACCAGAGCTTTCTTAAAGTAGGAGATGGCCTCTGGGTACTTATTCATAGCAGTAAATGCCAATCTAGAGACACACAGGGAATAAGAGACATTGGAGAAGTGCAGTAAATTTAACTCCAGAGCAAAACAATAGCTATTTTCAAGCCAAATTCTTGCATTATCACCAGATACTGCTATTGCTCTGTAAACAAAGTTCCAAAAAGCAATGCCATATTCCTCAAATGATACARGACTAGACATTGTAAACAACATTTCCACTACTCTCCCATGTCTAACTCACCCCATTCTCCCATAGGCTTTACTGTAGCTGGGGTCGATCCCTATGGCCCTCTCACAGTCCCCCGTTGCTTCTGTGTAGTTACCCAGTCTACTGTGGGCTGCAGCCCTGCYGTGATGACAACAGCCAGACACAACCAGACGCTCAGGTTCATTTATTTGCACTCAGATCAATAAGGCAGGCATATGCAAAGGCTGCAGCAGCTGTGTGCCTGCCTAGTAGTCTGGTTCACCAGATGTGTATGCCACTATGTCTTTCAGCTCAGACAGTAGTGTAACTGTGACTGCATTATCTATGTATAGTACAAGCATAACATGAGTTATTGTCACAGTTTTACAAATAATTACCAATATAGTTGGTATAAAAACACAATAGATACAGACATAATTTAGGTGRTATGTTATATATTTCTCATTTGAATACAGTATTAATACTTCTCCATTTCAGAAGCGGTTGTGTGTACCTGTTGCAGTAGTAGACAGCGTTTCGGAGGTCCAGATTGATGGCTTTAGAGTAGCATTCCACCGCGCAGCTGTAGTTCTCCTCTTTCATGTGATTATTCCCTGAAAATYAAATGGCGTTTTATTTCAGCCTGATGATCAGGTCACGTCTACTGACAGATTTTACGACAACATTACAAAACATTGTCAATCTGAAGGAAAACGGAAGTGCACTTAAACTGAGTTTGCACTCATCCAAAGTGTATTTATCATACGTCTACACTACATATTAAAACAGTGCGAGGTACCTTCATTCTTCAGTTGTTCTGCCCTCTCTGTGTCTTCTGGTGATGGGGACGTCTCTGGTGGCGCCGGGTTATTCTGATCATTCTGAGGAAAATACAATGACAGATAAAGTAAAATATCAATAAAGCCTAATATACATTATACATTATTGTAGTTTACTGATTGTGAGGTTACTGATTTGAGAATGATTGATGAACTGCACACAGACACGTTAATGTTGTAGTTAAGGTAAAAGAGGTTGAAATAAGGTAGAGAATCAGAGAGTAACCCCACCTTGAGGAGAGAATTGAGGAATATTTCAGTMAGAGGTTGTGGTGCTGCGAGATGACAGTCACTGGAGTTGATCTTGAAGGTGGTCTCCAAACATTGTATTGCAACTACAAGGGYAAAACGGTGTTGTAATAACACAATAGTCAACACTGAGCTGTTTATTTTATTGTTATACAGGTAACTGCCAAAATAAAGGAAACACTTGAGATATAGATATTGAAAGCAGGTGCTTCCACACAGGTATGGTTCTTGAGTTAATTAAGCAATTAACATCCCATCCCATGATTAGAGTCATGTATAAAAATGCCCAGTTGCCCATTATTGTGGCTGCCATGGCTAGAAGAAGAGATCTCAGTGACTTTGAAAGAGGGGTCGCAAAGGAGCATAGGGGGTTTAAAGTTGTTGTTGTGTGTGTTTGTCTCTGTCACCAGAGCTTAACCCAATTAAATACTTATGGGAGATTCTGGAGTGGTGGCTGAGACAGCGTTTTCTACCACCAACAAAACACCAAATGATGGAGTTTCTTGTGGAAGAATGGTGTCGCATCCCTCCAAGAGASTTCTAGACACTTGTAGCATCTATGCCAAWGCATATTGAAGCTGTTCTGGTGGGTCATGTTGGCCCAACACCCTATTATGACAATTTATGTAGGTGTTTATTTTATTTTGGCAGTTATCTGTGGGTCCATTTGATAAGAAGACATAGTGCACATGTTATTGTAGTCCACCCACAACTGAGTCACCAACCAAGTGTACAAATCCCTGAATTGGAGAGAGCAGGGTACAGTATTTTCATAAACGGAGAGTGATCCTACGCTGATCTACCTTCGAGGCTTTCCTGCTCATCGGAATTCAAAGCACCACAGTGAGTTTGATCTCGCAGGAACTGCACAATAGAGAATGCCAAGCGCTTCTCCACTGCCATTTTCGCTGCAAAAAAATAATATAGCATTTAGGGATACATAGAATAGAATCCCACACAGTGAGAGGCTGTAGAGTTCATTCAAACTAGAATAAGCGTCACGAATGTTTGTTTTATGACAGTTCTATTGTTACTGGACTCCCTTACAGTATGATTAGCTCAAGCCACTGTAATGTGGTACATTGGAGCCAAGTTGTTAATACATTGCACCAAATATAATACTTTACTGCCTGTGGTAAGATGCAGGTCTGTTTCCAAGACAACTCAAGAGGGAAGTTGAGTGTGTGTATAAGCCATTCTGTATGAGTCAGGGAAAGGGGGATACCTAGTCAGTTGTACAACTGAATGCCTTCAACTGAAATGTGTCTTACAGTTCATGAATCCTTCAGATTATTCAACATAATTCAGATTTCAATGTGATACACACTTGTAGCGTTGGGATTTGGTAGTCTTTTCATATCTATTGTCTACTCATTTTAATTTTGGATGGTGAAACATATTTACAATACTAATACTGAGYATCTTGCATTACTGTACAGTAGTACTGCATAAACATCAAGCACAACCAGGTGTGCCATTATAAATMATCCATAATATACACAACAGGGAACCCATGTTTTCCCATATTATTAGATAGAAGAATATGGGATATTACTTGACATTGCACTGAAATAAATTATGACACAATCAATGTTTGGAATGGCATAATACAAACATACATTTTAATGAATTCTCTCTATTGTATCATTGACAGTTTTGCAACCATGCYTAATTGTAAAACCCTCAAATGTATAATCATGCTTGTTTGACATTTCAAAGCAAGGCAACTCTAGCCCTCTGTTCTGTTGACATCAGCCTCATAACAAAAGAAAAGATGTAGTGATGACATGGGATGATGCGGTGTAGCTGCTAATGCCAGCTACACCGCACTTGGGATTTTCATCCCATGTCAACCTAATGCATCCTTATCTAAAGTAAATAGCAGTCTTTGATAACAGACATATATTTATTATTTACATAGCGTGTCCAAATACATTAATCTTCCCTGATCATCACCGAAAGTGCGCCTCTCTACCCATGCAGTGCAGTCTGCAACCTATAATGGCAGAGCATCGCTATAATAAAGCTGCCTATACAAGGGAGAAAAACAAAGCCAGCTCCACTGCTCATTCCTATCCTTCTAAATACAGTACTGTAACATTGTAAATAACAACATCGAGTCAAGGGATGCCATTCGACGACCCCGCCCAGTGCGCCCACCTACCTGAGATATTTTGCAGCTGTCCCTGCTATCGCGTCATGAGAACTTCTCAGATTGATGCATCTCTGGCGCCTGCGCATTTACAACGGAAGTAAKCCGATTCAGTAGCACTACTGGAGCTGTGAAGAGGAGAGGTTGAATAAGAGAGGGTTTTGCGAATTGCACGTAGAAAACGTCATGAACTTGCTGCTGTCACGTTTTCGATACGAATTGTAGTGTGTCGAACGCTGTGCAAGTAGGCTACTGTCAAAGTCGTGGTTGTGTTTGTTAATTCCACATGAATAGAGCCCCACAGTGGAGGTGTCATAATACCCACAAAACCTAGCTGTCAAACAGGAAAATGGTTCCAATCGTTTTTCTACCATAAATGTTTCCCTTTGGGAATATTAGAAACACTTAAAATAAAGGCTGTGTTTCGTGTAGGCTTACTGTGGCGTGACAATTTGATAACCATGTAAATCTCTCTGACAAGAAGACTTTTATCAATATATTTGGCTCTATTTACTCTCATATTCGCAAATGCTAATTAGCAT
>NC_036844.1:13116670-13123646 GCF_002910315.2 Salvelinus sp. IW2-2015 | reverse complement strand
TATTTGGACTATCATTCTTTATATAATTAATCTTTGTTTCATAGTACAGTTTGACGGCTGCAATCGGACAAGATAAATCGTCTGTAGGTTCAGTATGAATATGCATTTTGAACCACTTGCTAAAAGCAGGAATATTATAATGTGTCTGAATAAAGCGTATTGACACAATTGGGACTATCTTGACACACTTGAATACTTGTGGGTAAAGATACACATTTAATAGTACATGAAGAACTCTAGAGGTTGTTGTGTTCACATGTAAAATAAAAGTGGTCGCATTATTGGAGCTGTAGTGGACAGTTATTTGAGGGGATACTGAATATAACTATACTTGTGTTTAACAGTGTTTTTGCTTAGATTGACCTTCAGACATGAAATCACACAAGGACGGTAAAAAACAGCACTAACTTAACAGGACTGACTGCCCCTTTTTGCTTTGCTCAGCAATCTTCTAGGTTTGGATTTGTAGGTGTCGTTCTCTGGATCTAACACCAAGCTTATTCTTAAAGTAGGAGATGGCCTCTGCGGGTTACTGTTATTCATAGCAGTAAAATGCACATCTAGAGACACACAGGGAAAATAAGAGACATTGGAGAAGATGCAGTTTAAATTTAACTCCAGAGCAAAACAATGCATATTTGTCCAAGCCATAATTCGTATTATCACCAGATTACTGCCTATTGCTCTGTAAACAAAAAGTTCCAAAAAGCAATGCCATATTTCCTCAAATGATACATGACTAGACATTGTAAAAAACATTTCCACTACTTCTTCCATGTCCTAACCTCACCCCATTCTCCCCATAGGCTTTACTGTAGCTGGCGTTCGATCCCTATGGCCCTCTCACAGTCCCCGTTGCTTCTTGTGTAGTTACCCAGTCTACTGTGGGCTGCAGCCCTGCGTGATGACAACAGCCAGACACACAACCAGAACGCTCAGGTTCCATTTATTTGCACTCAGATCAATAAGGCAGGCATATGCAAAGGCTTGCAGCAGCTGTGTGCCTGCCTAGTAGTCTGGTTCACCAGATGTGTAATGCCACTATGTCTTTCAGCTCAGACAGTAGTGTAACTGTGACTGCATTATCTATGTATAAGTAACAAGCATAACATTGAGTTATTGTCACAGTTTTTACAAATAATTACCAATATAGTTGGTATAAAAACCACAATACATACAGACATAATTTAGTGTTATGTTATATATTTCTCATTTGCAATACAGTATTAATACTTCTCCATTTCAGAAGCGGTTGTGTGTACCTGTTGCAGTAGTAGACAGGCGTTTCGGAGGTCCCAGATTGATCGGCTTTAGAGTAGCATTCCCACGCCGCAGCTGTAGTTCTCCTCTTTCATGTGATTATTCCCTGAAAATATGAAATGCGCGTTTTATTTCAGCCTGAATGATCAGGTCACGTCTACTGACAGATTTTACGACAACATTACAGAAACATTGTCAATCTGAAGGAAAACGGAAGTGCACTTAAACTGAGTTTGCACTCATCCAAAGTGCTATTTATCATACGTCTACACTACATATTAAAACAGTGCGACGGTACCTTCATTCTTCAGTTGTTCTGCCCTCTCTGTGTCTTCTGGTGAGGGGACGTCTCTGGTGGCGCCGGGTTATTCTGATCATTCTGAGGAAAATACAATGACAGATAAAGTAAATATCAATAAACGCTAATATACATTATACATTATGTAGTTTACTGATTGTGAGGTTACTGATTTGAGAAATGATTATGAACTGCACACCAGACACCGTTCAATGCTGGTAGTTAAGGTAAAAGAGGTTGAAATAAGGTAGAGAATCAGAGAGTAACCCCACCTTGAGGAGAGAATTGAGGAATATTTCAGTAGAGGTTGTGGTGCTGCGAGATGACATGTCACTGGAGTTGATCTTGGAAGGTGGTCTCCAAACATTGTTATTTGGCAACTACAAAGGGAAAAACGGGTTTGTAATAACCACAATAGTCAACACTGAGCTGTTTATTTTATGTGTTATACAGGTAACTGCCAAATAAAAGGAAACACTTGAGATATAGATATTGAAAGCAGGTTGCTTCCACACAGGTATGGTTCTTGAGTTAAATTAAGCAATTAACATTCCCACCATGATTAGAGTCATGTATAAAAATGCCCAGTTGCCCATATTGTGGCTGCCATGGCTAAGAAGAAGAGATCTCAGTGACTTTGAAAGAGGGCGTCTCAAAGGAGGCATAGGGGTTTAAAGTTGTTGTCCTGTGGTGTGTTTGTCTCCTGTCACCAGAGCTTAACCCAATTAAATACTTATGGGAGATTCTGGAGTGGTGGGCTGAGACAGCGTTTTCTACCACCAACAAAACACCAAAATGATGGAGTTTCTTGTGGAAGAATGGTGTCCGCATCCCTCCAGAGAGTTCTAGACACTGTAGCATCTATGCCAAAGCATATTGAAGCTGTTCTGCGTGGGTCATGTTGGCCAACACCCTATTATGACAATTTATGTAGGTGTTTATTTTATTTTGGCAGTTATCTGTGGGTCGCATTTGATAAGAAGACATAGTGCACATGTTATTGTAGTCCACCCACAACTGGTCCACCAACCAAGTGTACAAAATCCCTGAATTGGAGAGAGCAGGGTACAGTATTTTCATAAACGGAGAGTGATCCTACGCTGATCTACCTTCGAGGCTTTCCTGCTCATCGGAATTCAAAGCAACCACAGTGAGTTGATCTCGCAGGAATCTGCACAATAGAGAATGCCAAAGCGCTTCTCCAACTGCCTATTTTCGCTGCAAAAAAATAATATAGCATTTTAGGGATACATAGAATAGAATCCCAACACAGTGAGAGGCTGTGAGAGTTCATTCAAACTAGACATAATGCGTCACGAATTTTGTTTTCATGACAGTTCTATTGTTACTGGACTCCCTTACAGTATGATTAGCTCAAGCCACTGTAATGTGGTACATTGGAGCCAAGTTGTTTAATACATTGCACCAAATATAATACTTTACTGCCTGTGGTAAGATTGCAGGTCTGTTTTCCAAAGACAACTCAAGAGGAAGTTGAGTGTGTGTATAAGCCATTCTGTATGAGTCAGGGAAAGGGGGATACCTAGTCAGTTTGTACAACTGAATGCCTTCAACTGAAATGTGTCTTACAGTTCATGAAATCCTTCAGATTATTCAACATAATTCAGATTTCAATGTGGATACACACTTGTTAGCGTTTGGATTTGGTAGTCTTTCCTTATCTATTTGTCTACTCATTTTAATTTTGGATGGTGAAACATATTTACAATACTAATACTGAGGGAACTTGCATTACTGTACAGGTAGTACTGCCATAAACATCAAGCACAACCAGGTGTGCCCATTATAAATGATCCATAATATACACAAACAGGGAACCCATGTTTCCCATATTATTAGATAGAGAGAATATGGGATATTACTTGACATGCACTGAAATAAATTATGACACAATCAATGTTTGGAATGGCATAATACAAACTACACATTTTAATGAATTCTCTCTATTTGTATCATTGACAGTTTTGCAACCATGCAAATTGTAAAACCCTCAAATGTATAATCATCTTGTTTGACATTTCAAAGCAAGGCACTCTAAGCCTCCCTGTTCTGTTGACATCAGCCTCATAACAAAAGAAAAGATGTAGTGATGACATGGATGCATGCGGGTGAGCTGCTAATGCCAGCTACACCGCACTTGGGATTTTCATCCCATGTCAACCTAATGCATCCTTATCTAAAGTAAATAGCAGTCTTTGATAACAGACATATATTTATTATTTACATAGCGTGTCCAAATACATTAATCTTCCCTGATCATCACCGAAAGTGCGCCTCTCTACCCATGCAGTGCAGTCTGCAACCTATAATGGCAGAGCATCGCTATAATAAAGCTGCCTATACAAGGAGAAAAACAAAGCCAGCTCCACTGCTCATTCCTATCCTTCTAAATACAGTACTGTAACATTGTAAATAACAACATCGAGTCAAGGGATGCCATTCGACGACCCCGCCCAGTGCGCCCACCTACCTGAGATATTTTGCAGCTGTCCCTGCTATCGCGTCATGAGAAATTCTCAGATTGATGCATCTCTGGCGCCTGCGCATTTACAACGGAAGTAAACCGATTCAGTAGCACTACTGGAGCTGTGAAGAGGAGAGGTTGAATAAGAGAGGGTTTTGCGAATTGCACGTAGAAAACGTCATGAACTTGCTGCTGTCACGTTTTCGATACGAATTGTAGTGTGTCGAACGCTGTGCAAGTAGGCTACTGTCAAAGTCGTGGTTGTGTTTGTTAATTCCACATGAATAGAGCCCCACAGTGGAGGTGTCATAATACCCACAAAACCTAGCTGTCAAACAGGAAAATGGTTCCAATCGTTTTTCTACCATAAATGTTTCCCTTTGGAATATTAGAAACACTTAAAATAAAGGCTGTGTTTCGTGTAGGCTTACTGTGGCGTGACAATTTGATAACCATGTAAATCTCTCTGACAAGAAGACTTTTATCAATATATTTTGGCTCTATTTACTCTCATATTCGCAAATGCTAATTAGCATAAAAGTAGACATCCTGCAAGACTACAAATCCCTGCAAGCTTCTGCACGTCATCTCTAGTTGATAACTTTGCTAACAGGTATTGTGTCAATTTAACATTTGCCTCAAGACAGTTCACAGAATTGTACTGTTAAATACATTTTAGCCAATATATTAATCACTAAAATTTAGCTAACAGACAGGTAATTAATCCAGAGATTCTTCCCTTTGCCTCGATTCAGCAGTCTCGTCCAGATCATCATGGAATTTGTAGTTCTTTATGATTGCCACATTAGCAGCTAATTAACATTTCATTTTGGGGGGTAAATACAGGCAAATATATTGATAAAAGTCACCTTGACCTAGACAGATGTACACGGTTATCAAAACATCACTCCAGTGTAAGCCAACACGAAGCCCTTATTTTAAGCGTTTCTATAATGCCTGATGGGAAAAATTTATGGTGGGAAAATTATTGGAACCATTTCCTTGTTTGACTGCTAGGTTTTATGGGTATTATGATACTGTGGTACTCTATTTTTGTGAACCTTATGTGGCCTTAATAACAAACTTGTATGCCATCTGTAAATACGAATAAAATGGTTAAATTACGAGCCAAGTTGGTTTAGCCATGGAAAAAGGCAGGAAACTTCCCTCTAGCCGTGATTGGCTGAGATAATGGATGGGCTGGACATGCCGAGAGATGAGTTCGGATTGATCTGCCATGTAGCAAGCTTCTGTCTATAACATGAGTTGGTCATTATGTGTAGGTAATCCTTTCTAACGCTGCTTTTTTGAAAGACATCAAGTAGTAGAACTGCAAAAGTGTTGCTTTCCACTTTCTGGAGGACCGAGTTCTGAAATCCGTGGAATGACCTGTGGAAAAACCATTGGAACCATTTCCTTGTTTGACTGCTAGGTATTATGACTCATACTTTGGTACTGTGTGCAAAGCTGTCATCAAGGCAAAGGGTAGCTAAATTGAAGAATCTCAAATATAAAATATATTTGGATTTGTTTAAATCTTTTTTGGTTACTACATGTGTTATTTCACAGTTTTGATGTCTTCACTATTATTCTACAATGTAGAAAATAGTTTTTTTTTTTTTTTAAACCTGGTGTCACGACTTCTGCCGAAGTCGATGCCTCTCCTTGTTCGGGCGGTGCTCGGCGGTCGACGTCGCCGGTCTTCTAGCCATCGCCGATCCATTTTTCATTTTCCATTTGTCTTGTCTTGTTTTCCCACACACCTGGTTCTCATTTCCAGATTTTTGTTAAGATGTTCTCCTGCCTTTTGGCCAGTCCATTTAGCCCCCCAGTTGAATGCTGCCGAACGCCACCTTGAGAAGGAATGTTGGTTGGAATGCACATTTCAGTTCACCTCTCACAACACCTTAGTGCGTTGTCATGTAAGTGTCTACGCATCTGTGTGTGCTGCAACCTTCACCACAATTCCTTATCAAAGTTACCACACTCCACACAAACAGATGATGCTTTTCATCACTCTTTCAGTGCCTGCAGCTCTTTCTCCATGCGATTCCAATTTCTCTCTCTCATAGCTAGAAACAAGGTGAAATACAGCAGCCACCTTTCACTGGTAGAAGAGCATCTATTCTTGATATACACACCCCCACTCTCTCTTCCGAACCATGCACATACAGCAGTAGGCAATTCCAGGCCTCCACAACACACACCAACCTCCAATTGTCAACACGTTCTGGATTTTCCCATGGTCATCTGTACGACCAGCACACTGGCTGTTTAGGTTCAGACTTGGCCTTTCAAGCTCGTGCCACGAGTGGTCCATTTATCTGTCCTGCAACATGGAGAGAGGATGTCCTTGCGGTCCCCCCAGGTTGCGGCTGAGCTGTGACCCACAGAGACAGGCAGGCCAGCGGCCAGCAGTGGCAAGGCTTCCAGTTGGAAGTGCCATTATCGGCTCTCCTCTGTGTGTGCTCGATCAACAATGGGTCGCAGACAGAGCAAGCAGGAACAATTCGTAAGCATGGCCCTACACTCTCCTGAGCCTCCTTATAGAGACAGACCAAAACACCCACTCCTCTGTCATACACACAACACACACAGAGGAGAAGCGATAATTGCGCCACCCCTGGCAGCCTTCCACTGCTGGCCCTGCCCTGCCCTGTCTCTGTGGGTCACAGCTCAGCCCACCTGGGAGGGACCAGGAACCATCCCTCCTGTGTCAGACAGATCATGGACCACTGTTGTGGACAAGAGCCTTGAAGCGCCCAGGCTTTTCTGAAACCTAAACAGCCAGTGGGCGCCAGGTAAGAATGAAGGGCACAGGACGCGAGAAAGGAGTATGGAGGCTGGAACAAAGGAGAAGCAGGAAGGAGAACACACCCGGAGGTGGAAAACAGAGCGCGGTTAAATAACACAAACACATAATGGCAGCGAAG
>NC_036844.1:13103156-13111265 GCF_002910315.2 Salvelinus sp. IW2-2015 | reverse complement strand
TTTCGCTCATTATGTGTTGTGTATTTAACCCTCTGTTTCCCCCATGTCTTTGTGTGGTATTGTTTATTCTGTTTCATGTTATGCGCACGTTAGTCTGTTGCGCTGGGTTATGTTAACCCGTATTGTTATTTCGTGTTCACTTTGCCGTGTGTTTTTGGTTCGCCTAAATAAAAGGCTCCGTTGGCTACCAAATATGTGCTCTCCTGCACCTGACTCCCTTACAGCCATTTACGCATACACGACACCTGGAATGAGTGGTTGTCCAAACTTTTGACTGGTACTGTATATCATTACTGTACGATGAAAAAGGAATGAAGGTATGACAKGTTGCACAAGCCCTGCACTTTTAAATGGTTGTGTTCSAATGGGAATTTGCACATGTTTAGAGCGCCACCATTAGGTAAAAGATCTGAGAAATGTGTTTTCTTAATAAACATTTTCTCACAATAATTAGTGACATATTTTCTCAAACCTAGACTTTCAGATCTCTTATTGAGAATTGGGGGGGACCCCTAATCCCTCCCAACATTGTGGAGCTACTACTTACATCAGGGCTTACCTAACTCGGTCCTGGGGATCCCAAGGGGTGGACGTTTTTTTCCCTAGCACTATACAGCTGATTCAAATAATGAAAGGTTTATGATGAGTTCATTATTTGAATCAGCGGTGTAGTGCTAGGGAAACACTGACAGTTGTTACAGTGTAGTTAATAACAACTTGCAATACTGGCCAGAAAGAAGTGTTTCATCATATACAGTGGGGGCTTGTTTGTAGAGTACCAAGCTTAGAGACCAAATACTCAACTTTTGACTACTTTATTTATAAGGATCTTAAGTACCTATTAACTAACTATTATAAGTACAATATACACATACACACATGGCCAAAATCATTTATGATAAAAAATGGAGCAGGAGTAAAATAATTCTTATTTTGAGGTGTTACGTAATACATTTGTTGGCTTTGGCGAGAGTTCATTCATTCTAAATGTGCCCTAATTTGATACCACTGGTTCATATTTAGCCTACAGTTGTAATTTGACCTGATTATGGTCTGGCAGCAGCTGATGCCAAGTGGCTTGATCCTGGTTAAAACCACTGTTACTCCACTGACTATCATGTTCACATATCATACATACTCAACTGGTCATCAACATAATGAAATGTTATTTCATTATCAATCAATTGATTTGGATGAATCATCTGGAAGAGGGTGTACTGCCAAAACACTGAGAGGAGACAGTGTTCTCTTCAGACTATTTATTACCCTTTGTACTTAAAGGAAAACTCCACCAATAAACTATCTTTTGGTATTTGTTTCATTAGTCCATTGCTGATATAGGCCCAAAATGTTTAGCATTTTAGCAATTAAGTTTTCAAGGTACAGTGCATTCAGAAAGTATTCAGACCCCTTGACTTTTTCCTCGTTTTGTTACGTTATAGCCTTATTAAAAAATGTATGAAATATTTTTTTCCCTCATCAATCTACACACAATACCTCATAATGACWAAGCAAAAACAGGTTTCTAGAAATGTTTGCAAATTTATTACAAATAAAAAAACGTATTTACATAAGTATTCAGACCCTTTGCTATGAGACTCGAAAATTGAGCTCAGGTGCATCCTGTTTTCATTGATCATTCTTGAGATATTTCTACAACTTGATTGGAGTCCACCATGATAAATTCAATTGATTGGACATGATTTGYAAAGGCACACACCTGTTTATATAAGGTTKGACAGTTGACAGTGCATGTCAGAGKAAAAACCAAGCCATGAGGTCAAAGGACAGGATTGTGTCGGCACATATTAACACATGTTYTCACGTTCTGACCTTAGTTTCTTTTTTATGTCTCTATTTTGGTTTGGTCAGGGCGTGAGTTGGGGTGGGCATTCTATGTTTTGTTCTAGGTTTTGTATTTATGTGTTTGGCCTGGTATGGTTCCCAATCAGAGGCAGCTGTCAATCGTTGTCTCTTATTGAGAACCATATTTAMGTAGCCTGTTTTCCCACATTGTTTTCTGTTTTGTGTGTATACCTTACAGAACTGTTTCGTTTTGTTCTCTCTCTTTGTTGTTTTTGTCATTTCAGTGTTCAGTTTATTTTATAACATAAAAAAATGAACACTTACCACGCTGCACCTTGGTCCTCTTCTCCTTCTCCCGACGACATTCGTTACACATGTTAACTAACCTCCAGATGAGCTTCAATGCCATACAACTCTCCTTCCGTGGCCTCCAACTTCTCTTAAACGCAAGTAAAACTAAATGCATGCTATTCAACCGATCATTGCCCGCACCTGCTCGCCCGTCCAGCATCACTACTCTGGACAGCTCTGACTTAGAATACGTGTGTGTTTCAAGAATGGCCCACCACCCAAAGGACATCCAGAGCCGACTTGACACAACTGTGGGAAGCACTGGAGTCAACATGGGCTAGCATCCCTGTGGAATGCTTTTGACACCTTGTAGAGTCTATGCCCCGATGAATTGAGGCTGTTCTGATAGCAAAAGGGGGTGCAACTCAATATTAGGACGGTGTTCCTAATGTTTTGTCCTCTCAGTGTATATCCTTGTAGTCATATATCCTTGTCAATTATTCTTCATATATCCTTACCATGTTCTCAGAATATTTGGGTTTTGACTCTTGATTTTTAGTGGATAGCTATCTGAATGGGCTGGAGAAGACAGAAGACAGGCGTTACAAGGTGACTGGCATACCCTCACCACTATCCTCTGATGCCCTTCTTTGGAAACTGTGTTAACAAACCTCCAGACGAGCTTCAATGCCATACAACTCTCCTTCCGTTGTCTCCAACTGCTTTTAAATGCYAGTAAAACTAAATGCATGCTCTTCAACCGATCGCTGCCCGCCCGTCCAGCATCACTACTCTGGACGGTTCTGACTTAGAATATGTGGACAATTACAAATACCTAGGTGTCTGGTTAGTCTGTAAACTCTCCTTCCAGACTCACATTAAGCYTCTCCAATCCAAAATTAAATCTAGAATCTGCTTCCTATTTCACAACAAAGCATCCTTCACTCATGCTGCCAAACATACCCTCGTAAAACTGACCATCCTACCGATCCTCGACTTCGGCGATGTCATTTACAAAATAGCCTCCAACACTCTACTCAATAAATTGGATGCAGTCTATCACATTGCCATCCGTTTTGTCACCAAAGCCCCATATACTACCCACCATTGCGACCTGTACGCTCCAGTTCTCTGCTGCCAATGACTGGAACGAACTGCAAAAATCACTGAAGCTGGAGACTCATATCTCCCTCACTAGCTTTAAGCACCAGCTGTCAGAGCAGCTCGCAGATCATTGCACCTGTACATAGCCCATCTGTAATATAGCCCATCCAACTACCTCATCCCCATACTGTATTTATTTATTTATCTTGCTCCTTTGCACCCCAGTATCTCTACTTGCACATTCATCTTCTGCACATCAATCACTCCAGTGTTTAATTGGTATATTGTAATTACTTTGCCACCATGGCCTATTTATTGCCTTACCTCCTTTATCTCTTACCTCATTTGCACACACTGTATATATACTTTTTTTCTACTGTATTATTGACTGTATGTTTGTTTATTCCATGTTTAACTCTGTGTTGTTGTATGTGTCGAACTGCTTTGCTTTATTCTTGGCCAGGTCGCAGTTGTAAATGAGAACTTGTTCTCAACTAGCCTACCTGGTTAAATAAAGGTGAAATAAAAAAAATGAAAAGGAAGATGGAGACGATGGAAGATGCTTTCCACAGCAGGTGTAAGGAGGCAACCTCTTGCTGTTGGTCCACTTGTACTTGTAAAAAGTGCTATACAAATCATATTGATAAMAGATTAATGTATTGTTTTATTCATTGATTTATTGTTTGGTTGGTTGATAAATTTTTTAAAATCTGCAATGTTGGTATGCCACTTGGCATCTACTATAACAAAGTTTGGAATTATAAGGGTGCCAAGGGSTGCAGTTCCTTCAGAAATCCAGGCACCCTAGAAAAAATAAAATAAKATAGTAGGTTTATCCATCTATTTCAGGACCATCTATTTCTATCCCCACGACAAGTTTATGCTGTTGAATACCCTTGTTCTCAAGTCTCAAAAATGTATTGATAGAGTTCAGAGAGTTCTCATAGAAGTCAACATGCAGTATTTATGACCATGTGCCAGACTTCCTGAAAGTTWAATTTTTTCCCGTCTTGTTGCAGGTTTAACACAGTCATTTTGGAGCAGCTGATTGAGCTGAGGTCAAAGGTGGCACAGCTACTGGCAATGAGTACCCACGCCAAGAATGTACTTGAATACCAACACGTGGCATGCTTTCTGTATTCATGGCCTATCAATAAATCAATGTAGAACTGTATTACAAAGTATTCAGATATAAATGCAATAGATATTTAATAAATATGTAATGTCTTACCAATAGTCAGATCCGGAATATGTTTATGAGTCAGCAGCCTCTGTGCTTCAATAACTTTTCTAGCACTATAATCACAAATTGTGGAAAGAAACTTGAAAATAAAACAGCTAATTGAGGTGAGGTGGCATCCACTCCATTTTGATATAATTTCCATGTCCTCTACTTTACAGGTGAGTTCTAGGAGAAACTGAAGCCGGTGTGCTTGAAGGAAAGGAAGTACATCCTGGCCCTGAAGAACAGGGACTGTGCCATGCGGTGAAAAGCCTTTGATGGACAAATCAATGCCTGGGACATGCCCGACTACATGAACCAGGTGGAGCAGGTGAAGTTTGCCGCGGACAAGGACAAGCTGATCAAGTACTTTCTTCCCGAGGTGGTGACAGAGGGGCTGCTCAGTATCCAACAGGACCTGCTGGGGCTCACCTTTAAGAGGGTGAACAACGCTCACGTGTGATACAACAACGTCAGCCTCTACTCCGTACTGGACTCGGCCACCGAGGAGAAGATTGGCCAGTTCTACTTGAACCTGCATCCCAGATAGTCCAGCTGAAAGGCCACGGAAGAATGAACAGCAYGACTGTATGGGGCTATAGTTGTACACTCCTGGTAGGGATGCAGAGCTAGTTGCTTCGTTGAAGCTTCCATAGCAGATATCATACTATTGTGGCTAATTATAAGGTCCAGAGCATGATTCACACCGTGCTTGATTTTGAATCGTTGATCTTGTGTCCTTTCTGCGGGCTCCAGCCGGGCTGTCGGTGGGCTGATGGGAAACGTAGGCTGCCGGCAGTGGCCGTGGTGGCCAACTTAACCAAGCCTAAGAAATGCTGGCCCTCTCTGCTGCAGCACCACGAGGTGGAGAACTTCTTCCATGAGTTTGGCCACATCATGTACAAGCTCTGCTCCAGGGTAGGTTGCTCTGCTGGAGGGGTGGGGTAGGGGTAGGATATCCAGTAGCATACAGTATGAAGTCAAGCACACATCCATTTAATGGGTTGCTAACTCAAGTTTCATTGGGTGCACATTGAACACTAACCTCGACGCAATAATCACCAGCCTGGTCCTGAAAAGCTACAGTGTTTTCTAATCTCCATGAATCCCTCCCTAGATGACGTTCTCAGAGTTCAGTGGGACCCTTGGAGAGATAGACTTTGTGGAGGTGTCATTTCAGATACTGGAAAACTGGGTATGGGAGAAGGAGCCCCATCTGACAATCTGCGCAACAAACTAATTTCCTCCCGAGTCGCCAACACAGGTCAGATGTCACACATACAGTAACCTCTCCACCAATTCACCCATTCATATGTAATAAGGTAACTAAGAAATAAGCAATGCATCTATCCTATTGGATCTATCCTACTGGGTCTATTGTACTGTATATATCTACTGGATAGCATGCATGTCTGTTCCCTTCAAATCTAAAATATTTGTTAAAATACCATAAAATAACTTGACATCCAATATACTCCCACTCCTGTGTCTGTCTTGTTCAAGTCTGATGAACCAGTGTCAGGTAGTGCTTCGTAAAGTGGACCATTCTCTGCACACCAAGTCCCAAGCGGACACTGCCAAGGTGTTCGCCAAGCACTACCAAGACWTCCTGGGGATCCCCGCTACTCCAGGTCTCACACCAGTGACAATATAATGCCATTTTAATTAGAATATGAATGAACAATTTAAAGCAATGTTCCTCCTGTAAGGATGTATTGTTCTCAAAGAATACAAAATTATTACTTTTCCTCCAGGCACTAATATGACAACCAGTTTCAGTCACTTGGCTGGGGGCTACGATGGCCAGTACTATGGCTACCTGTGGAGCGAGGTCTACTCCATGGGCATCTTCGTCAGTCGTTTTAAAATAGAGAGGAATAATGAACCCTAAGGCATGGCACAGTCAATCCACTCCACTCACCATTCATCTTGAGTTACCATATTACTTTTTTTATGCATCTATAGTTTTAAGAAGAAAGAGAATTTAAGCCTGCAAGTTCCCTTTGATTGGCAAGCATCTTTGAATGCTACCGCGTGTGTAATATTACAGTGCCTTGCAAAAGTATTCACCCTCTTGTCGTTTTTCCTATTTTGTTTCATTACAGCCTGTAATTTAAATTAATTGTTATTTAGATTTCATGTAATGGACATACACAAAATAGTTCAAATTGGTGAAGTGAAATGAAAAATATTACTTGTTTCAAAGCATTCTACAAAATGTTTAACTGAAAAGTGGTGTGTGCATATGTATTCACCGCCTTTGCTATTAAGGCCGTAAATAAGATCTGGTGCAACCAAATACCTTCAGAAGTCACATAATTAGTTAGATTGCACACAGGTGGACTTTATTTAAGTATCACATGATCTGTCACATGATCTCAGTATATATACACCTGTCCTGAAAGGCCCCAGAGTCTGCAACATCACTAAGCAAGAGGCACCACCAAGCAAGCGGCACCATGAAGAACAAGGAGCTCTCCAAACAGGTCAAGGACAAAGTTGTGGAGAAGTACAGATCAGCGTTGGTTTATAAAAAAATATCCGAAACTTTGAACATCCCACGGAGAACCATTAAATCCATTATTTAAAAATGGAAAGAATATGGCACCACAACAAACCTGCCAAGAGAGGGCCGCCCACCAAAACTCACGGACCAGGCAAGGAGGGCATTAATCAGAGACGGAACGGAAAATAAGCAGGAAAAAACTGTAAATAACGAGATTAAATGCATGTTGTTCATCACTTCATGTGCCGAATACCTTCAGTTCGTGTTTTAGGACAGATGTCTTACCTGTACTCGATATCTTGGCATTTTCATTAGCTTTCACCTTTTACTAATACGATTAGCTAGAATCCCAGGCTAACTTCAATCTGCTGGTTTTGATCATGTATTTTAATGCAAGCCAGTGAGGCTAATCTCACGACGGTTTATCTGATATGGTAACCTTAGTGGTAAAAATGGAGCTATCCATGACATTCTCATTCTAGAATGATTAGCTAGCTAGACCGGAACCTACAATGACTCTGGGATTTTAAAATGGGAGTGAAATTTTTATAAAACCATGAAGCTGTGAATTTCTATTTATATGTAAACATCTATGATTTTGTATTTACCCTGGATAAGTAGGCTATTACAAGCCTTACCTGTGAGTCACCATATGCTTTGTCTATGCCAAGTAAAACCTGTCTTTTTTTTTTTAATGACTGCTTTGTGTAGCTTTTGTGGTTAGTAAGTTTAGTAATTAGCAGGTGATGAATCTAGCTAACAAGATTTTGATTCAGGGGATTGTAGGCTCTTGGTAGCCAGGCTAATCTTCACTGGATTATCAGGCTGACTACTCAGCACCAGCACACACACCTTACCCAGGCCAAACTAACACACCTCAGGCTATTAGAACTGTCCAAAGTGTGTCCTGTTGATTTGACATCCTGAGCCATCCTGGTAATGGAAAATGCAAGGCAAGGCACAGTTCAAGTAACGCTGCTCAAGTCCTCATTAACGGGTCTGTTTTTAACCCTTCTCTCGAGTGCTAGTGTATTCACTGGGGGGGGGGGGGTTGCAGACAGCTCTATTTTGGTGGCCTCTGGTACATTCCAATGCTTTGATTCCATCTAAAATACACTGCTAAATTATTGAATATTTTAACAACTTTACCTCACAGATTGGTAAATGTGTTGTGATATTG
>NC_036844.1:13061656-13103131 GCF_002910315.2 Salvelinus sp. IW2-2015 | reverse complement strand
CAGAGAACACCATCCCCACAGTGAAGCATGGTGGTGGCAGCATCATGCTGTGGGGATGTTTTTCATCGGCAGGGACTGGGAAACTGATCAGAATTGAAGGAATGATGGATGGCGCTAAATGCAGGGACATTCTTGAGGGAACCTGTTTCAGTCTTCCAGAGATTTGAGACTGGGAGGTTCACCTTCCAGCAGGACAATTACCCTAAGCATACTGCTAAAGCAACACTCGAGTGGTTTAAGGGAAACATTTAAATGTCTTGAATGGCCTAGTCAAAGCCTAGACTCAATCCAATTGAGAATCTGTGCTATGACTTAAAGATTGCTGTACACCAGCGGAAACCCATCCAACTTGAAGGAGCTGGAGCAATTTTGCCTTGAGAATGGGTAAAAAATCCAGTGGCTAGATGTGCCAGCTTATAGAGACATACCCCAAGAGACTTGCAGCTGTAATTGCTGCAAAAGGTGGCTCTACAAAGTATTGACTTTGGGGGGGGAATAGTTATGCACGCTCAAGTTTTCAGTTTTTTTTCTTGTTTGTTTCACAATAAATGTTGCAAGTGTAGGCATATTGTGTAAATCAAATGATACAAACCCCCCAAAAATGAATTTTAATTCCAGGTTGTAAGGCAACAAAATAGGAAAGATGCCAAGGGTGTGAATACTTTCGCAAGGCACTGTACACAATTTATCATGATTTACTCTTATTTACCCACACATTCTATGTAGAGAAGAATAACTTGAATTTAAGCCTTAAGTTTCTTTTGAGTGACATGTTCTGTATGCCCATCTTATCATCAGGTGGTGACGGAGTTCAAGAGGGTGATTCTGGAGGCTGGTGGCTCTGTGAATGGAAGGGACATGCCTGGGTCGTGACCCTTGCCAGGATGCGTTCTTTCACTGCAAGGGATTGGCCAAAGCTGAGGGAACAATGAATGGTCATCCATGACTTCTCCCCCTCTCGCTCTCAATCCAGATGACAATATGTTTTTCTTTTTATCAGTTGATGTACCTGTTGTTATTGTATTGGAGTTGCCATATTGTATTGTGTTAATTGTTTTGAGCACTATAATAGTAGTGGTGGGGAGGTTTTCACTCACTTGAAACGGCTGTTTTTGTGTGAGAAATGCTGTGCTACTTGGTATTTGATGTTATACTTTGTTATCTTACATACTGACAAAGCTTGGACACGAAAAGGCAACTGCAAAAGTATGGTTATTTTTACTTGGTCAATATGAAAAAGGTATCTCAAAAAGATGACAATATGTGTGTTATTTTGACTTGGTCATTGTGAAAAAGGTATCTCAAAAAGATAACAATACGTGTGTTATATTTTTCAGTGAAAAGTACTTTAATCAATAAACTCTTACTAACCACTGCTTAAATTGTAAATATAATTTGTTCTTAACTGACTGTGCTAGTTAAAGGTTAAAAAATAAGCTGTTTGAATTAAAAATAACAATCCTCCTGCTTTTTGTCTTTTCACTGGTAAGACTATCGGAACAACCTCGATTAAATAAACAGATTAACTACACGTTATGGAATAACGCGGAATGTGAAGAGACATACATTTTGTGTTGTAGATAGATTATTAGGAAGTCCGGGGGGCAGGAGGGGGACAGGGAGAGCAGGTATCTAGATGCCTAGTGGCTATTCAGCAGCCTGATGGGTCTGGGTAGAAGCTACTGGCAACTCTGACAGTTTTTGCCATGATGATTCTATACTGCCCACATCTGAGTGATGGAAGTGAGGAGAAACAGCCGTGGCTCAGGTGTCTGATGTCTTGATGATCTCTTGCCATCCTGCGGCACTTGTGTTGTGGTGTCCTGGAGGGCAGGCAGTGTGCATCCAATGGTTCATTTGGCTGAACGTACCAACAGAAGAGCCTTGCGGTCAGCGGTGGTGGAGTTGCTGTACCAGGCTGTGATGCAGCCCGACAGTATGCTCTCAATGATGCTCCTGTAGAAACCTGTGAGGGCCCTCGACGACAGGCAGAGTTTTTCAGTGTCTGTGTGGTTAACCATTTCCGCTCTCCTGAGATGTGTATGCCAAGGAACTGAGCATGCCCAGCCTGGATCATCCTGATGTCCACATCAGCTCCTTTGTTTGTGCTGACGTTGAGGGAGAGTTGTTTACCTGGCACCATGCCGTCAGAGTGCCTAGGCTCTCTCGTGTGTTGTTGGTAATCATGTTGTCCTTATGAAAAAGATTTCAGTCAGAGTACAGCTTAAACGGCAGTTAGTGTGCAGTAGAGCTGAAAATACTGCGTCCATAAATTAAAATAATTCTGCTGTAATTCTGCAGTGTATCTTGCACTTAGGGTGCAGTATTCTGCAATTACTGCATCCAAAATACCTCAGTAAACTGCAGTTAGCAGCACTTTTACTACAGTTTCAAAACCGAAATCTTTTTTGTAAGGGGTCAGCGAACTTGATGATGATGAAGTGGGAACTGTGTGATGCCACGCAGTCTTGGTATACAGGGAGTGGTGTAATGACATTATATGATGTACTGTTTTTTGTTATTTTTGTTATGTGCCTTAATGTGTTTGGACCCCAGGAAGATTGGCAGCAGCTAATGGGGATCCTTAATTAATTACAATACTCGTTTTGTTGTGTGTGTATGTGTCCACATGGGGGAGACAAAACATTATACATCATAACATTACACTGACCATTGTACATTATGGCCAGTTTCCAGGGTGGGACCAAGATTAACCTTAACTAAAAAGCACTTCAATGGATATTCTCAGTTGGGCATCCTTTTCAGTCCAGAGGTAGATGCAATCCTGGTCTGAGAAACACACTCTCTGGCTAAAGGCTGGAACATCATAGAAAAATCACCATTTGAAATCGAATTTGCTCACAAGGTGATGTCTAAAACATATTCTTTCAAATGCAGTTCATATTCGTTCAAATGCAGTATATGCTATTGCACTTGTAGCTACATTGATGTTCTTCAGTCTCTCTGTTGTATTTGGAGTAATTATTTATGTCATGTCAAAACAACGCTTATTTCCCAATGTATCTTCACAGGGATCATTGGATAATTACTTTAATCTATTCAAATGGTATCAGCGGTTATTACATCAAAGAAGGGAGAGAAAATAACTCGATTGTTATTATGCATCAGTGACACATTCCATCACTATCATCACTTTACTCTGTTTGAGTGACTGTACCCCTTTGTCATGTGCATACCCCTCAATGGACCTAATGCGAGTCTTGTTAACACAACAACAAATGTACATTGTTTTCTGTTGTAAAAAAACATATAAAATAACCTTCCAAGTAATTGTGAGCAGTAAGTATCACAACAGCGAAAAATATACTGTAAAATATGTCCTAGCTACCTCTCCACAACGCGTATTGGTGAACATAATTTACAACGACTGATACACCAATTTCATTGGTTACATCAACATGCCCATCAGATGCAGGGTTGTCGTTGCCACCACTGGATTTACTGACTGGGCCAACGATACAGCAGCATACACTGGTGTTGGTTTGACAGTCTGTGGCCAACTCTATGTTTCGTCGTGAATTGTAGCGTGTTTTGCTACCAAACAAGATGTATGTTAATTTTTTGAATGGCAAAAAAACCGGGAGATTAGGATTGAAAACATTTCGTCGCGGCGCTTCTTCAAAGCAAAGATCTTTTTTCGGTGGTTGGATATTTTTTTGTTGTTGCTTGTAGCAATTTCATTGGCTGTTGTGGACATTTTTGGATTCATTTTAATGTTCCTTTTTATATTTTTAACCGAACCCAATATCTTATCACAATGAATACTTGTGTGTCCCCGTTTATTTTAATGCTATTAATTTTTGTTTATTGGTCTGACACACTGGACACTGTTATATTCAGTGGGAAAGAAAACATTCCCCCGACAGCAGCGATAAGTGCCTGCGGAGCCGACTGTTCAAACGATGCTTTCACTCAAGACGCACAATCTCGGGTAGAGAGCGCTAAGACACTTGAGAGGGGGATTGGTCTCTCGGCGATAGCCAGTAAGATGGTCGTTTCGCTTAAACCCGTTGGAGTCGCTCATAGCCACAGGACCTGTATTATTAGCGAATAACCGGCTTAAGTGTACTTTGAGTGTGGGATGTTGAAGGGAAACGGCAATTAGTTCGGCCGCGAATTTGATAACTCATTTAGAGCAGTTTCTTGAGATATTATTAAGATCTTCACTTCCGGACCTATAAATAAATAATGTCTGTGTGTCGTATGTATCACTAGAAACCATTTTTACGAGAGAGTATCAGTTCTTCTGGTCTCTTGAACAAGTCAACTTACACGGAGAGGACTCTCTGCAAAGAAACGAGAGAGATTCTATCCACAGACGGTGGAGAGGTAAAAGAGATGTGCCGAGATTGTAGTTATAAAGGAGTTGGAGCCGAAATTGGCTTAAACAGTCACAAACGAAAACTTTAAACTATATTAAGTTCAGTCTTGCGATCTACCGTTCTCCTCCTGCCCTTCCTCAAGCATTGGCTCATCCGTGTTCAAAGTACCTTAGCGTTAGCTAGCTAGATACATGGCTAGCTTCCAGTTGCAAAACGCGATTCTTGATATGTCGGAGAGAAAATCTTACCATCCCCTCGCGTGAAAGTTGTCTTGCATTCCGAGTTTGCGTCTCGCTGAAAAACAGTGTCCAGTGTGTCGAGACAATACAATCAAGATTGGAACTACTAGAAAGACATGACTTTGCAATTAAAATTTCAGAAAAATGGGGCTTGGGCGGTATACCGTATATACCAGGGTATTTGGAAAAAGACATGGGATGGTTTCCCAAAACAGCGATTTGAGCCAGTCACATGTTAGAATTTCATAGCAATGTACAGCAGTAGACGTGAGTGAGCATATTACACACAATGGTCCTCGGCTCCCTCTGATTGCAGTCCTGTAGAACAGCCAATTAAAATTTGGCCCATGTTGAATTATTTGTTKTTTTACTAGGCTTATTGGTAAGATTGATTGTGCTTTTGGTTTGAGACTGACCATGGTTTTGTTGAAGTCTTGTAGGCAAAGTGTAGGCTGTAGCATTTCCTTTCCTGGCATGTTCATACCGGTTACTAATGCAAGGTTTAGTAAGATAAAGTGTGTGAGGGTGATTTGATTGTATAGTCAGATTTGACCAACCAAGCCTTGCTATAAGGAAGTAGGCCACTTGTATTTTGGCAGTGGTGGAAAAAGTACCCAATTGTCATTCTTTAGTAAAAGTAAAGATACCTTTTTTAATAGAAAATGACTGAGGTAAAGTGAAAGAGGTCAAATCATGACATCAGTGCTTTTCAGGTCAGAAAGTCGGAGCTCTAGAAAGATGCCAGAGTTTCCGACTTGGATTTCCGAGATGGATGACTGGTTCTCTTTTATTTTTTATTTTTGGAGTTCCCAGTTGTCTTGAATGCACTGAAGTCCGATATTTCCTAGTTCCCAGTTGTTTTGAACACGGAATAAGTCTCAGCGGAGAGAGGGAGAGAGCAGCGGAGGGTCCGCCTCTCATGGTCCCTGCTCTCTCCTTCCTTTCTTCCGGTGAGGCTGACCAGAGAGAGGGAACACCATCTTCCTTATGAAAACGCAGGGCTGTCGATACACTTGACTACTCATTCATTGCAGCGCGAGTGGAAGTAGGGAGAGGCATGTTTTGTAATAGTGTCGAATAAAAACAGTGACAGTGCTGAATAAAAACTTAGACATGAACTCATTCATAAAAACAGTAGCTCTTTGCTGTATTCTTTGAGTCACTCTGGTCATGGTTTTAAAAGTTATGAAATCTCATGTAGGCTGGTATCAAACGTTGCTGTGGCCGGGGTCGTGGAAGCTGTAGGCACAGTGGTTTGACAGTGATTTGAGCTATCTGATTCTGCCTACTGCGTGGGCCATTCGATTTAGCCACAGATCTCCCGGTCTGCCGGGTAGGCTTTTTTTTCTCATCTTCTTTTCAGACAAATTAAATGATTCAAAATGGTAACACTGCCTTCCCGATGTGCAGGGCTTTTGAATCAAGTGCACCTACTGCCAACAGCGCAGGCCTTTAATGCCTTTATCATTGGCTTTTCTACAGAAATGTTTGGTAAACGACTAGGAATGCTTTGAATATCGCGATCGACCGGTTGGTGACCACTGCTCTAGATGATAGCCAAAGCCACATGTAGCCTAAACAAAAGAATCATCTGTTCTCTCTCTCTCTCATTAATTTTTATTCGAATAGAACCAATACATCCACACTGACTCAATATGGAAGTACTCTTCCCCCATCAACTTTTTTGTTCACTTTTTTGTTTACTTCCTGCTTAGGGATGGGAATTGCGAGGGACCTCACGATACAGTAGTATCACGATACTTAGGTGCCAATATGGTATGTATTGCAATTCATGAATGTGATTTTTTTGTCTTTTGATATTCCAAACATATTGCTCACCATATGTCTTCTCCTGAGGGACAAGAGAACTTGTTTTCTCATGGCTTTGATCAGTCATGGTAATAAAAGTGATGACAACGGATTGGCTCGAAATGTAAAAAAAAGGGGAAAAGGAAGGGGAAATACAGAGTTTTGGTGCAGTTACAGTCAACTAGCTCAAAAATAATATTGCGATATTGTCAAAAAGATACGGTATATCGTCAAATAATATCCCAATATGTAACTATCAATTTAAATTGTATTTCTAATTTGTATCACTATTCCTGTTTTCATGTTCCACYAGACAAGATGTCTTGTCCTGATGGTGTTGAACAAAGAGGATATGTTCCCGACACCTGGCTGACTCAGTGATTCAGCCCGTTTTGTCTCTGAAAATGAACTCCTTAGGGCCCTACCTATTACAATTGAAAGATTTCTATAATTATTTCAACTTCCACTTAGATTTTGAAGACATAGGCAGGGCTTACATTAGGCTAATTGCTATTGTAGGTGAAAGTGTTGCATAATGCACGTTTACATTAGATAATTAGGATGGTTTCCATGCGTACTATATATTTTCCCTTACCCCTCATGCTCATCATGTGCCCAACATGACACAGCAGCAGTATGTTGTGGGATATGTGCTGTAGGCCTACCTATACTGTATATGGGTGATTTATATTCAATCAAATGTACGAGTTGATTTAAAACCTATCTTTAATCCTTTATCATGGTTGGTGTCTTGACTGATTTGTCCAAAATCGTGTGACAAAACATTACTTTTCTGTCCATGCATTTATGGCAGTGTAAGTTATCYTTAATCATATATTAAGCATTAATCAGTTAAATTAGACATTGCGCTTGAACCCTTTAAGAATCCTGGATCTAGCTGTAGGACAGTTATTTTTTTTCTTTGTATCGAGRTCTCAAATGCAGTGTAATTAACGTTTCCTGTCATATGTTACACGGTGAAAACAGTTTTCATGGGCACACAAACCCCCAAAAATAAATGGGATTGCAAAATCGAATGCTTCTAACCGAAAGAGTCACCTTGATATTTAAAACCTATATTGATACTAACAATAAATTGGTACTTCAATACTTATGCATAATACTTGTTGGATGCGTAGCTGGTGTCCAGCTGATTAGTTACGTTGTGATATTTTCACACATCGTCATCAGATCTAGGAAGCAATTTTCCGAATTACTGTCAAGTGATGAACAGCTGTTGTGATAGCGCATGTGATGCAACAACAATTCAAGTGCTGAAAAAAAGGTGTTCGTTGAGGAATGTCCAGAATATATTGGTGTCTCGTTCATTATGCCGGTGAAGGCGGTTTGTGGCTGGATCCACGTTGGATCTAATATCCCTAGCCAATTGTTGATAATCTGTTTTCTGCTTGATTTGCAGCAGGGTGTCATTAGATTTAACAGAGAAAATATCAAGGTAATGATATCATGTTTTTGTGTCTCGGATTGGACACTGCGCAATTGTGTAAAATAGACTATTGAGCAACACTCAACGCTATTCCTATTAATTATTCTGGATATACTGATTACATAGCCTAGTGGGCTTATTCACAACATGATCTGGTAATGAAATAACATGACATTTTGTTTTCCATGTTAGACCTGCTATACAGGGCTTGAAGTAGTTTACTGGAATGGGCCTACCTTTATAATCAGACATTTCCTCAATTTGGTGCTTGAAAAGTCCTTGTAATTATTGTAGCCAATTTAGAAGTTATCTTGCTCCATGATTTAAAAACAATTTTAAACCGTTTTTGTGTGAGATGTGGCCGCTTTAGATTGTTTCTCGCCGCTTTAATTGGAGGGTGTTGCGCTACTCTGTTGCGGTTAAATCACGTGTGGTTGTTATGAGGACGACAACATCTGTTGTCTTCGCCTTGGCTTTCCGTACAAATCCTTCCATTTAAAAAAGGAACCTGMTTTTTGGTCACTTTCACATGATAAAAACAGTGATGGCGAGATTAATTCTACCGCTATTCATGAATTTATTATGTGTGCCTGCGTTGGCCACATTGGATGCAGGCATGGCGATCTTTCTGTAGCCAATGTCCATATTATTGTCACATATTTTAGACCGTAATAATAATTTGATTGTCAATGCATTGTCAAGGTCTAAAACATTATTTATTCTTTAGTGGTAATGGCCTACTTTTTCTTTTACACTTTTTTTTCATGCTTTTTGTGGGGATGGAGGGGTTCTATATTAGGCCTTATGTAAAATTATATAAATTATACAATTGTATAACATGAGGTCCCTGAAAATTACAAATAAGTGCTTGAAAATGTCCTTGAATTTGACTTGCTCATGTATGTATGAACACGTTCTTTCCATGACATAGATTGACCAGGTGAATCCCTTATTAATATCACTTGTTAAATCCACTTCAATCAGTGTAGATGAAGGGACGGGTTTAATAATAAAGATTTTTAAGCCTTGAGAAAATGTAGACATGGATTGTGCAACTCAATATTAGGAAAGTGTTTTTAATGTTTTGTGTATTCAGGCTCTGGACTATTCACTATGTGTATAGGTGGAGTTATGGGTCAGTTTGCATATATTACATTTTATTCCTCTAAATACACGTGGTACTGCATGGAAAATATCATTTTTTGTTGTTGTTTCAACCCATTTTTAGAAATTTTGATCCCAATGTCAACACGTTGGCCCCATTTTRTTATTTATAGAAAGACCCAGATATGCAATTTGTTGACACTACAACACAGTAAAGACTTGGATATGCATTATCCCGAATGCTAATCAATACAAATGTATGTTAATTTCGCTGCTCTGTTTTGCTTGTTTACAGCGGGTCATTTCTTAGCGAACTGTCAGACGCACTCTCGTATTGTTACATCACCAACATTTCAAGAATAAAGTTTTATATTGGTTCMAACATGGCGGCTGTTCTAAAACCTGGCCTAACTCTATTTATATGGCTCTGCTCACAATGGCCACCAGTCCAACCATTATGCTATCATTGACTTGAATGGGGACGCCCACTCTATTCATTCTATTTCTATGGATGTAAGCCCATCTTTGATCATGCCAGTTCCACTGGCTCGCCTGTGCAAATAACCAGCTGTGTAAGAGGATTATGTAGAGAGATTTCATGTGAAATTGACTTGAATTCGCCAAGACCTCAGATTTTCCACTAAACCCAACACACTATTCTCCAATGGAAGATATTCTTGGCAGACTRGCACATTTCTGATTTGAGGAAGATGTTGATATTGTCTTGTTTGATGACCAAGAACGAGTGATGGGCCGTATTGCTCTAACCACCCATGCGTGTCACTCAATAGTTGCAAAACAACACAGAAGAATATCAAAGGGCATTTACAAAATAGGATATCGGTGGCGCAATACAAAGCTAGACACTGAAAACAAGATGTTATGTCCCTGACAATGTTGTTGTAAGCACACCCCATGTATTTTCCCTTTGCCTTGCTCAGTGTTTCTATCTCTGGATGTAATCGGTTGTTGTGCCACTATTTTAGCACTCGCTCTCTCTCAACAAATAGTTCTAGATTCATTGCTTCCTCAGCATGGCAAAAAGCTGACACGGCAGGCAACAATGATGCATAGAAGTTAAGGCCCCTCTCACCAGTCAAACCTTACCGTAGTGATTTATGGCATTTTCCATGGAGCCATCTTCTTCGCAATGACCTGATCCTTTCCTCCCCCTYGAAAGGAAATATTTAGACGCATCCTCCAGATCCATTACTACAGAGCAATGSGTCGGGTCTGAGTCAGTGTGTAAGTGCTGTGGAATGTTTCTATTAAGATGTACGGAACCCTTTCTCTCGAGTGCTAGTGTATTCACTGGGGGGGGGGTTGCAGAACGAGCTCTATTTTGGTGGCCTCTGGTACATTCCAATACTTTGATTCCATCTAAAATACACTGCTAAATTATTGAATATTTTAACAACTTTACCTCACAGATTGGTAAAATGTGTTGTGATATTGACTAGAAAGACATGACTTTGCAATTAAAATTTCAGAAAAATGGGGCTTGGGCGGTATACCGTATATACCAGGGTATTTGGAAAAAGACATGGGATAGTTTCCCAAAACAGCGATTTGAGCCAGTCACATGTTTGTTTACAAAAAAGCACAACGAGCAAAATGGGAGCTTCGGTAAGTCACTCCTGCAGCAGAACTTAAGTGAGGTGATCAATTTACACTTGTATGAAATTCACTACTGTTTGTCAGCTATATAGATTATAACTATTAAGTTAGCTATCTAAGATGTGCCAAATAAAATTCTCTCCATCTGGTTTCTGTTAGCCTGCCAGTTTAAGCTTCTTGGTAACAGCAGCAAAGACAATCCCCTCCTGGATTAAGATCCCTGCTGCTTAATGTTTGTTTTGAGTGTGTGCTGCAAACTGTGTGTTTGAGATACTTGCATAACTTTATGAGCTGGGTTGTCTGTCCTAACAGTAAATGTTTACATGCGCTCATTAGRATTTACCTAGCATCCACTATGAGAATGCCTTAGTACTTGTTAGCATTCTGTTAAGTGACATTTCTGGGGAAATTTTTACTTTTGAAAAAAAAAAAAATGGGGCAGGATGTTTGAGTCATTAGCCTAGGGGTTCACATACTTTTCCCAACCCACGCTGTGAATGTTTAAATGATGTATTCAATATAGACAAATACAATTTGTGTGTTTATTAGTTTAAGCACACTGCTTGTCTATTGTTGTGGAAGTTCTGATCACATTTTGACCAATTTATGCAGAAATCCAGGTAATCCCAAAGGGTTCACAATCAAGACAAAGTAACTATTTAGTACCATAAAGTATTATGACAATTGCATTTATAACCTTCAATCTGTTCTTTTATCATATTTTGGACCGGAATGCGGCTCGCCACTACCTATTGTTCTTGCAGTGAGGATTCAACATCTTCCTTTTTGATTTTTTAAAATTTGTATTACTTTTTACCCCTTRCCAGTTTCGTGAAATCCATCTGGTAGTTAGTCTTATCCCATCACTGCAACTCCCGTACGGACTCGGGAGAGGCGAAGGTCAAGAGCCATACGTCCTCCGAAACACGACCCTGCCAAGCCGCACTGCTTCTTGACACACTGCTCACTTAACACGAAAACCAGCCGCACCAATGTGTCGGAGGAAACACCGTACAAACCCTCCCCTAACCCGGACGACGCTGGGCCAATTGTACAACGCCTCATGGGCCTCCCGTTTATGGCCGGCTGCAACACAGCCCAGGATCGAACCCGGATCTGTAGTGATGCCTCAAGCACTGCAGTGCCTTAGACCGCTGTGCCACTCGGGAGACCTCCAGATTCAACATCTTCATCTGTTTTCATAKATTATTAGGGAGCCAAATCAATGGCTCTCTCAATGCGATTCGGTTCAGTTCATCGAAAATATCTGTTCAGAAGGAGACGTTAGTTCGCAAACTATTCATCACTAGGCTACACTGACGAGTCACTTTAGCAGTCACTGGCAAGTCTTGACATGGGATTCAAATCCTAGGAAAATACAAACAAGATCGTTTGGTTTTATTTTGTCCCAATGCGATTACATGGACATATGACTACGCTGTATGATTTATAAATAGCAAAGGGATGAAGGAGATCGACACCTTTTTATAAACTAGTAAACACGAGCTGTGCTGTCGTCAATCAAAGAACAGTAAATGGCCTATGCGTATGACTTCGTGGCTGGCTATAGGCCTATGAAACACAACAGAAGAAAATAATGTGCCACAAAACAATTAAGTGGATTTCAACTCATTGTTACATGAGACTAGTGTTGTCACGATACCAGACTTTTCACTTTGATGTATGCATTAGCCTAATGAATCAATTATACAATCTAACATAATGGTAAATCTCTATTGATAAACTGGGTAAATCAAGATGTAGCCTAGGCCTATTCACAATACAGGTGAATGCATATTCAATAGGAGTGTGCATGCATTGAGTTATTGAGGTTGTTTTGGCTGATGTCATCTGTTTCCCCATGAAAATCAATTTTTTCTTCCATTTGGGACTTATTTGAATGTACTGATCAACAACCTTTGCATAGAAGAAGCTTTTTTTTTTTTAAGTGTGCGCTGTAACCGGTAATGACATCATTAACGAGGCAAGAGTGTGGCCCATCGGAGTCCTATTTTCTCTCTCTCACACACATACACACAGGGAGAATCTCAAATGCATACTCCTTGCAGCCTCCTCATTCTCAAAATCCATTGGATGAGAAAGCCAGAGGTCCCTCCCTTCTGACCTTTTTTTTAAGGAGGAGAGAAGAGGGGACATGAGGAGTATGCATTTCAGACGCTGCTGGCAAAAGATCATCTTTGGGAGAGATGTGAAAGAGGGCACAATTAAGTAAATTAACCTTTCTAGGACACTTTCCGCTAGCGGAACCCCTCGACAACATTCTGCTGAAAAGGCAGCGCGGGAAATTCAAAAATATTTTTTGAAATATGTAACTTTCAAACATTAACAAGTCCAATACAGCAAATGAAAGATAAACATATTGTTAATCTACCCATCGTGTCCGATTTTTAAATAAAAAAAATAAAAAAAATGCTTTACAGCGAAAACACAACATATGATTGTTAGATCACCGCCAAGTCCAAAAAACACACAGCCATTTTCCCAGCCAAAGATAGGAGTCACAAAAAGCAGAAATAGAGATAAAATTAATCACTAACCTTTGATAATCTTCATCAGATGACACTCATAGGACATCATGTTACACAATACATGTATGTTTTGTTCGATAATGTGCATATTTATATCCAAAAATCTCAGTTTATATTGGCGCCATGTTCAGAAATGCCTCAAATATCCGGAGAAATTGCAGAGAGCCACGTCAAATAACAGAAATACTCATCATAAACTTTGATGAAAGATACATGTTTTACATAGAATTAAAGATACACTTGTTCTTAATAAAACCGCTGTGTCAGATTTAAAAAAAACTTTACGGAAAAAGCAAACCATGCAATAATCTGAGACGGCGCTCAGATATAAACAACATTTCTAGACCATGTTGGAGTCAACAGAAATACGAAATTACATTATAAATATTCCCTTACCTTTGATGATCTTCATCAGAATGCACTCCCAGGAATCCTAGTTCCACAATAAATTGTTGTTTTGTTCGATAATGTCCATTTATTTATGTCCAAGTAGCTACTTTTGTTAGCACTAACACATCCAAACGCTCGTGCAGGTCCAGGCGAACGTCGGACCAAAACTTTAAAAAGTTATATTACAGGTCMAATTAACTTGTCAAACTAACTATTGAATCAATCTTTTGGATGTTGTTATCCTAAATATTCAATAACGTTGCAACCGGAGAATTCCTTTGTGTCTGTAGAAGTAATGGAACGCAAGTCGATATCATTTGGAATGCGCGTGACCAGGACCTGGCTCTGCCAGACCACTGACTCATTTCCCTCTCACTCGGCCCCACATCACAGTAGAAGCTTCATTCGAGGTTCTACAGACTGTTGACATCTAGTGGAAGGCGTAGGAAGTGCAAACAGATCAATATTCCACTGGGATTTCAATAGGCGATGAGTTAAATCGACCAGCCTCAATTCCCACTTCCTGTTTGGGTTTTTGCCTGCCATATGAGTTCTGTTATACTCACAGACATCATTCAAACAGTTTTAGGAACTTCAGAGTGTTTTCTATCCAATAGTAATAATAATATGCATATATTAGCATCTGGGACAGAGTAGGAGGCAGTTCAATTTGTGCACGCTATCCAAAGTGAAAATGCTGCCCCCTATCCCTAAAGTTTTAATAAAGTTTGTGTCAATCAACATATTTTGAGTTATGGTTTGCATATTATCACAAAGTACTAGGGTAGGCCGTAGGCAGACTTGGCTCTCATAGAGATGGCGGACTGAACACAGCGGTGCAGATTTCCTCAAGATAAAAACGTAATATTCAATATCTGTAAGTTAGACTATATATTAGCACTTCATATACTCGTAACATTCAATCTGAATAAATAAAGAAATCATAAGGCTTGAGAAATGTATTGATTTTAAATATTACGAAAACAGGCAACACTCAAACATGTAGGAGAGTTAACAAGGAGAATCAATCTCCTAAAGAAAACGTGACTCCTCGATGCATACAGACGATTTATGCTTTTCACCACAGGGACTGGTAAGGGTGGAAAGCAATCTGTTAAAGTCGCTAAATGACAAACTGGGCATACTTGAATTAGTCAGTAAAGTTATATAAAGAAGTTGAATCCAAGCCTCGAAATGAGTGACCAATAAGCTGCGACAATGGAGAAGGAAACAACCTAAAAGGGACAGTCAATACGATAGAAATGGACATTAATGAACTTAAAAAGGAAAACCTCTTTCTGAGAGAAGTGTTACTTGACAGACTAGATATATGAGAGAGAATCTAGTACTTACTGGTATTCAAGAAAGAGAAGTTCCTGAAAGAGTAGTGAAGGACTTCTTTCTTACAGCGCTTCAAATCCCATTCGATGCTGTAGATTTTAAAATCCAACTTGAATGTGTACACCATTTCGGACAGAGAGAGATATCTATCGAAGCGCCCAATCGTTGCCAAATTTGCTTTCTTTAAGGATAAAGTAATGGGTAAAAGACCCACTGGCATGAAAATAGGCATGAATGATCAGTCCCTGGGGGAGATAGATTGCAGAACGGCGCAAAGTTCTGTACACTTCAAGGAGAATCGGTTTAAAAGGGAAGCGTGGAGCTCTCGTAGTCGATAAACTGTATATTGACAACCAAATATTCCGAGACACACAGACTACTCCATGGCTATTCTAAAAATTACAAAGTTTCTCAGAGTCGAATAATGGAACACCAAATACTAGCCATGGTGGGGATTGTAATAATACCAAAACAAATACAGCAATTAAGTTAAATAAACTACACTATACCATTCAAGATAGGGAATGTTGTAAAATAATTATTTAACTTGAAATGTTTTGTGTTTTATAAACTGATAAGACAGTTAGAAAAAAAGATTGGTAAATAATGATTGGTAACTTGGTAAATAATGCATCTTCAAATATAACGAGTTGMAACACAAGTACTCAAACAACATGGTGGAGATAAAAAAACATAGCAAACAGACATAGAAGAGCACAGTATGTGTGTATGTATTGTGATGGAAGGTGTGGTATGTTTTTGTGTTGGAAAATTGTGGCATTAAAAGGAAATGGTTGCATATCCCAGAATGAATGTGTGTCTGAGCAGGGGTTGCGAGAGAGAGCTATCAATTTTGTGCAGCTGAGGGATATACATTTTTAAATAAATGATACATCTAATTTTATTTATTTGTTGTCCTCTCATGATGGAACGGTCCACAACCCTATACCCTAGACACCCACCTGAGCGACCCATACACTAAAGAGAAGTCCTTATCCGTTTTATGAACTTCCTGTAAGTTTGCTATATGCAGCCAAAAGAGGGATGTGGACAGAGGCCTACTGGGCAGCACAGCCCCCTCAAGATTCTGAGCCTGCCTGGCAGGGTTGGTTCTACCAAGCCAGATCCCTCTGATGGGAGAGCATAATATACAAGGACGTTCTCAAAGCTGCTAATGACAACCTTGTACCTGGCCGGTGGGGATTCCGGTAGTGGCAGTGCTGGCAACACTGGCTGCAGGAACCTATGGGGAGGTGGTCACACTCGGACAATCAGAGAAGGGGCATATTATTGTGACCTTGGTGGCACAAAATAATCAAAGATCTGAGAGGCRTGGGAAAATGGTTACAATGGTGGCCTGTGTTTGTTTCAGGTGAAGGGGGTGTATCTGATCTCATCACCTAGGACTTGACATTAGTAAATCAAATCTCCCCATTTCTGCTCAATCCTGCGTGCTTTCTCAAACAGCTGTAACTGTATATGCATTRGTAAATCAAGTCCTTCCTTGAGTTGGGCTCTGGTATGTAACAACCGTTGAGCATCTGAGCTTGTAGTTGATTGTGGGGAAAGGGGTTGTGTGTGTGTGTAGCCAACATCTGTTGCTAGGGGGTAAGGATGTTAGGGACAATATCTGCTTGAGGAAAATGTAATACAATGGCAATCCTGATTTATAGGTAACAATAAAATCTAATTTTTATTTGTCACATGCGCCGAATACAACTTACAGTGAAATGCATACTTACAAGCACTTAACCAACAACGCAGTTTTAAGAAAATGCCTTAAAAAAAAAAAGTAAGAAGAATAACGTAGTCCGGGTAGCCATTTGATTAGCTGTTCATGAGTCTTATGGCTTGGGGGTAGAAGCTGTTAAGAAGCCTTTTGGATCTAGACTTGGCGCTCTGGTACCGCTTGCCGTGTGGTAGCATAGAGTCTATGGCTAGGGTGGCTGGAGTCTTTGGCAATTTTTAGGGCCTTCCTCTGACACCGCCTGACATACGGGTCCTGGATGACAGGAAGCTTGGCCCCTGTGGTGTAAGGATCTGGGGACCCATGCCAAATCTTTTCAGTCTCCTGAAGGGGAATAGGCATTATCATGCCCTCTTCATGACTGTCTTGGTGTGTTTGGACCATGATAGTTTGGTGATGTGGACACCAAGGAACTTGAAGCTCTCAACTTGCTCCCCTACAGCCCCGTCGATGTGAATGGGGGCGTGCTCGGTCCTCCTTTTCCTGTAGTCCACAATCATCTCCTTTGTCTTGATCACTGTGAGGGAGAGGTTGTTGTCCTGGCACCACATGGCCAGGTCTCTGACCTCCTCCCTATAGGCTGTCTCGTCGTTGTAGGTGATCAGGCCTACCACCTGTGAGGTCAGCAAACTTAAAGATGGTGTTGGAGTCYTGCTTGGCCATGCAGTCATGGGTGAACGGGGAATACAGGAGGGGAGGGGCCCCCGTGTTGAGGATCAGTGTGGCAGATGTGTTGTTACCTACCCTTACCACCTGGGGGTGGTCCGTCAGGAAGTCCAGGATCCAGTTGCAGAGGAAGGTGTTTAGTCACAGGGTCCTTAGCTTAGTGATGAGCTTTGAGGGCACTATGGTGTTGAACACTGAGCTGTAACCAATGAATAGCATTCTCACATACAGTTGAAGTCGGAAGTTTACATACACTTAGGTTGGAGTCATTAAAACTCGTTTTTCAACCACTCCACAAATTTCTTGTCAACAAATAGTTTTGGCAAGTCGGTTAGGACATCTACTTTGTGTATGACACAAGTCATTTTTCCAACAATTGTTTACAGACAGATTATTTCACTTATAATTCACTGTATCACAATTCCAGTGGGTCAGAAGTTTACATACACTAAGTTGACTCTGCCTTTAAACAGCTTGGAAAATTCCAGAAAATTATGTCATGGCTTTAGAAGCTTCTGATAGGCTAATTGACATCATTTGAGTCAGCTGGAGGTGTACCTGTGGATGTATTTTCAAGGCCTACCTTCAACTCAGTGCCTCTTTGCTTGACATAATGGGAAAATCAAAAGAAATCAGCCAAGACCTACAGAAAAATAATTGTAGACCTCCACAAGTTAGTTCTTCCTTCATATTTGGGAGAAATGATCCAGACTCCTAAGGTACCACGTTATTCTGTACAAAACATAGTACACAAGTATAAAACCATGGGACCACGCAGCCATCATACCGTCAGGAAGAGATGCATTCTGTCTCCTAGAGATGAATGTACTTTGGTGCAAAATGTCAAATCAATCCAGAACAACAGCAAGGACCTTGTGAAGATGCTGGAGGAAGCAGTACAAAAGTATCTATATCCACAGTAAAACGAGTCCTAATTCGACATAACCTGAAAGGCCGCTCAGCAAGGAAAAAGCCACTGCTCCAAAACGTCATAAAATAGCCAGACCACGGTTTGCAACTGCACATGGGGACAAAGATCGTACTTTTTGGTAGTAATGTCCTCTGGGTCTGATGAAACAAAAATAGAACGTTGGCCATAAAAGACCATGTTAGTTTGGAGGAAAAAGGGGGAGGCTTTGCAAAGCCGAAGAACAACTATCCCAAACCGTGAAGCACGGGATGGGCAGCATCATGTTGTGGGGGTGCTTTGCTGCAGGAGGGACTCACAAAATAGATGGCATCATGAGGAAGCAAAATGATGTGGATATATTGAAGCAACATCTCAAGACATCAGTTCGGAAGTTAAAGCTTGGTCGCAAATGGGTCTTCCAAATGGACAATGATCCCAAGCATACTTCCAAAGTTGTGGCAAAATGGCTTAAGGACAACAAAGTCAAGGTATTGGATTGGCCACCACAAAGCCCTGACCTCAATCCTCTAGAAAATGTGTGGGCAGAGGTGAAAAAGTGTGTGCGAGCAAGGAGGCTTAAAAACATGACTCAGTTACACCAGCTCTGTCAGGAGGAATGGGCCAAAATTCACCCAACTTACTGTGGGAAGCTTGAGGAAGGATACCCGAAACGTTTGACCCAAGTTGCACAATTTAAAGGCAATGCTACCAAATACTAATTATGTATTTGTAAACTTCTGACCCACTGGGAATGTGATGAAATAAATAAAAGCTGAAATAAATCATTCTCTCTACTACTATCCTGACATTTCACATTCTTAAAATGAAGTGGTGATCCTAACTGACCTAAGACAGGGACTTTTTACTTGATTTAAATGTATTTGGCTAAGGTGTATGTTAACTTCCGACTTCAACTGTAGGTGTTCATTTTGTCCAGGTGGGAAAGGGCGGTATGGAGTGCAATAGAAATGGCATCATCTGTGGATCTCTTGGGGCGGTATGCAAATTGGAGTTAGTCTAGGGTTTCTGGGATAATGGTGTTGATGTGAGCCATGWCCAGKCGTTTTTAAAGCACTTCATGGCTACAGATGTTAGTGCTACGGGTCAACATTATTACGCATATTAATTGTTAATGATGGATATTAAGATATTCAAACATCTTGCGTATAGTTTTTTAATCGCTACTGATGGGTTCTGGCTTCTAAACTTAAAATATCCTTGTTCGTGGTACTGAGGGAGAGAAGGGAATGCAGAATGTTTACATTCTGTCCGAACATGTTATTGTTAGACATCAGGTTTCCTATGGAAAGGAGAAGGTCCACAGTCTGGTACAAGTCAACAGGACAGCCATGAGTTGGGGAGGAGTGACAAATTTGGGCTGAGGTCAGATGAAGTGAGAAAGAACATGCATCACTAAAGTCCTGTCTAGCATCAGAGATGCATTGGCTGTCCAGATGTGTAAGTAGACTCAGCATATGAGGAAGGTTTAAATAACTGCTTGTGTGCATATGTCTATCTGTTCAGCTGTCTGACCCAGTGGGTGAATAAACTTGGTTTGAGCTTTTCCTAGTTGTCAGGATATAAATAAAAGAGTTAAAAACGAACACTATAAAGCAAATTGAGGTGAGAGCATTGGAAATGCTTTTAGCGGTTGATCTGCTTCTATTCTGTGGGTGGCACTGTGTGCTCTTTTTGAAGGATGTGTCCTGGCCTCTCGGGGGGGGCCTAGGGATCCGGGGGGACGGGGGTAGCTTGCCGGTCACTGGGATGACATCCCAACCTGGGATGGGAAGGGGCTTTAGGGGGTGGAATAGTGGAGAACAATTGGAGGGTTACTTAGTAGCAATGCAAATATGGTACAGCTATATGGACACTCAATCACTACAGTGTGGTACTTTTTAATGGTACGTTTACAAACATATATTATGAAAAATAGATTTGAAACTTGTATCTCATTATGGTAACTGGTGAAATAAGTATAGCCAGTTGTAATTGTAATCGCTTAGGAGATAGTAAGAAAAGACGAACAATGTTTACCTGGCTTAAAGAAGTAATATCTATTGTTTACAGGAAACTCATTCAACAATTTTAGATGAAGTTGTGTGGAAAAAGGACTAGGGGATGAAATATACTTCTCCCATGGGCAAATAAACTCTAAAGGGGTGATGTTAATTAACAGTAATTTTGATCAGAATGTGCGAATTGTCCAAACAGATCCGAATGGTAGATGGATTATTTAAAATATATTATTGAGCCATAAACGGATATGGCTCATTAACCTTTACGGACCAAATAATGATGACCCACGTTCAAGTTCTACACTACCATTCAAGAGTTTGTGGTCACTTAGAAATGTCTTGTTTTTGAAAGGGAAAAACACTTTTTTTTTGTCCATTTAAAATAACATCAAATTGATCAGAAATAGTGAAGACATTGTTAATGTTGTAAATGACTATTGTAGCTGGAAACGGCAGATTATTATTATATATCTTTTTTTGTGGAATAGGCGTCAAGAGGCCCATTCTCAGCAACCATCACTCCTGTGTTCCAATGGCACGTTGTGTTAGCTAATCCAAGTTTATCAGTTTTAATTGATCATTAGAAACCCTTTTGCAATTATGTTAGCACAGCTGAAAACTGTCGTGCTATTTAAAGAAGCAATAAAATTGGCCTTCAGTCTAGTTGAGTATCTGGAGCATCAGCATTTCTGGGTTCGATTACAGTCTCAAAATAGCAAGAAACAAAAGACTTTCTTCTGAAACTTGTCAGTTTATTCTTGTTCTGAGAAATGAAGAACAGCGCAAACTGGCTCTAACCAGAATAAAAACAGGAGTGGGAGGCCCCGGTGCACAACTGAGCAAGAGGACAAGTACATTAGTGTCTAGTTTGAGAAACCGACGCCTCACATGTCCTCAACTGGCAGCTTCATTAAATAGTACCCGCAAAACCCCAGTCTCAAAGTCAACCTTGAAGAGGCCGACTCCAGGATGCTGGCCTTACAGAGGAGGGACTTCTTGATGCAGTTAAAGCCGTTACGTCCGGGAAAACAGGCCTCGATGGCATACCAGTGGAGGTATATCTAACTTTTTTTTTATATACTCAGTGGACCGTTAACAGCATGTTTTAACCACTCCTTTGTAAATGGTAGATTATCGGACACTCGACAAGGTCTGATTTCATTATTATTGAAACGGGATACAAGTGGTAAATATAAAGATCCAGTCCATTTAAAAAAATTGGAGGCCCCTTACACTTCAGTGTTGTGATGCAAAATGTATAGCGCATAAAATTAAAATGGAATTGTCGGATATTATACCTTTTWTTTTACATGGACGATACGTTGAAGTTATTATAAAATAATACTGGAAACAATAGAACACTATGAAAAATCTMGGAAACCAGGCCTGCTATTCATAGCTGACTTTGAAAAGGCTTTTGATAAAGTACGACTGGAGTTGATATATAAATGCCTGGAACATTTCAATTTTGGAGAATCTCTTATAAAATGGGCTACAGTCATGTATGGTAACCCTTGGTGTAAAATAGTAAATAATGTCTACTCAGAAAGTTTTAAACTGTCGAAGTAAAACAAGGTTGTGCATTATCGGGGTATCTATTTATTATGGCCATCGAAATGTTAGCTATTAAAATTGGATCCAACAATATCAAGGGGTTAGAAATCCAGGGCTTAAAAACAAAGGTGTCATTGTACGCTGATGATTCATGTTTTCTTTTAAATCTGTAATTTGGATCCCTCCACAGCCTCAGAGGATCTAGATTACAACCAAATGATGATAAATGTACTATATTACGTATTGGATCACATAAAAATACAACCTTTACATTACTGTGAAGTTTACCAATAAAATGTTTTGATGGTGATGTGGACATATTCTGTATCCATATCCCGAAATAAGTTTATGATCTCACTCCAATATATTTGAATTGAAAGTTAGCAAAAATAGATAAGATCTTGCTAGCATGGAAAGTAAAATACCTTTTTATTTGTGGAAAAATCACCCTGATTTAGTCATATCCCATTTGACCTATTTTCTTATTTTCCTACACCTAGCAAACAGTTATTTAAATTTTATGCGAAAAAAGAAATATTCAATTTTATTTGCAATGGCAAGCCAGATAAAATTAAACGGGCCTATTTCTATAATTAATATGAATTCAGAGGGCAGAAACTATTAAATATTAAAGCATTAGAACTCTCAATTTAAATCTGAACTGGTTCTCTTGAAAATGTCTCACCCCATGTTCAAGAATGGACTTTTCCCCTTTATTCAGATTATACTTTCAGGAAGGAAATCATCTCCCAAATATAGCTTTTTTAAAAACAAGCCATAGAAAGTTGGTTGCAATTTCAATATAATCCAAGAAAAAAAAACAGAACAAAAAAATATTGTGGTTAAACTCAAATATACCGATGGGTTTTTTTTTTTAAATGTATCTTTGGAAATTATATCATAAATAGGACTGGTGGAATTATGTCACACATGCAGCAAACAAAAATATATGGAAATGTCTGCTCAACTGAAAATCACAACCAACTAATTGCAGCATTACTGCAAAAATGGAAGTATTCCATATGTGTTATTTCATAGTTTTGTTGTCTTCACTATTATTCTACAATGTGGAAAATAGTAAAAATAAAGAAAAACCATTGAATGAGTAGCTGTCCAAACTTTTGACTGGTACTGTATAACAAAAAAAGATATAACATTTGAAATATAAACGCAACATATCAAGTGTTCGTTTCATGAGCTGAAATAAAAGATCCCAGAAATGTTCCATACGCACAAAAACCTTATTTCCCTCAAATTTTGTGCACAAATTATATTTTGATTCAGTGTATCTATTACCCATTTATCTGCTGCCTGTGACAGCAGCTTTGGAACCGTTGGATTTTTCTATCTGCGTCCTTAAGAATAAGCACAAGTCTGCTCTCTCTCCCATACTCCCTCTCTCTTTAATCTGAATCACTTTAGAAATGACATTGAAACCCCATTCATCATCTATGGGGAGTAGGGTCTGGCCTTTTCGACTGCTAATGTATAAATGTCCCCCCTGTAGCACATCAAAGTGACTGTTCCCCTGTGGCTCCTCTCTAGAAATGGGGCCTATTTCAGTCATTTTGGCTTTGACATTGTCAAGTTCACTGTCCACCCCTTTCACTGATTCCCCTTACATATGCCCTTTGTTCAACTCATCAACAGCCAGTCAACTGACAGTTATAAACTGGATGTCATCAGGATGCCCAAGAGAATGCTTTTATCTCTATGTTCATTGGGTTGTGTGGCTTTGTCAACAAAACCAATACATATGCATAGTGTGACACCATGACAGTTACTTTTTGCTCCCTTTCTCGGTGGGCTGCAGTGTGCGTGGAGGATTTTGTCCCAGCCACAGCACTAGGTCTCAACAATTAGTTGATTAGTAAAAACGGGTGTTATAGGCTAGCGCTAAGCTCGACGTGGACAAAAGCCTGCATACACTCACAGGGTTGAGAGTAGAGATGCACGATATATTGGTGAACATATCGAAATTGCTAAAAAATGCCAACATCGGTATCGGCCGATGTCTAGTTTAACGCCCGATGTGCAAAACAGATGTCAAAGCCGACATGCGTACTTATATAACGTAGGTACATGACGTAATGACGCCACGTAAAATTTTGCGCTATACGTGCAACACAGCATTCCTAAACTAGCCCACAATGTCTGCTGTGTGGATCAAGCAGTCAACAAGTCGAGCAGTCATTTGAAAGAGTAACATTTCAGCGAGACAACTCAAAGGCGAAATCCATTAAAGCCAAGATAATGGAATTCATTGCCCTTGACAATCAACCGTTCTCTGTCGTGGGTGATGTTGGCTTTCGCCGACTGGTCGAGCACCGGTACACACTACCAAGTACACTATTTAGTCCGATGTTGCCCTAACAGAGTTGCACAGTAATAGCGTCACTGCTATTAGCTTCACGACATGCATACTGGAACGCCATTTGGGTCTTTGCGTGTCAAAAAAGATACAGTAGCACTGTCAAAGCTACAAAAAAGTCTGCAAGCAAGCACCGGCCACGAACGATGTGTTTACAATTTCCGAGTTGGTAATAAAGCATCTTTTGTTCGACCGCAACTTCTGGGGTAGAGCTTGGTACCTAGCTAGCACCAATACAACCAGCCTGAAAACAATGACCAGTAGAAACTGCAGTCATTTCATTATTCTTAGCAATGATTTAGGAATCCTTGTAAGTATTAGCTAGGTTGGCACTTGTTGTTCGCCTATTGAAATTGAACTTCAGTTCATGAAAATAAATGGCTAGCCAGCTACTTAATCCTGTTGCCCAAAGCTAACGTTATAAGCAGCCAGCTAGCGTCATCTGCCTAGTGAGGRTCGACCGGACCGGGTTATCTGTTGTGAAGCTAGCCACAATAAGGATTAGGCACAATAGTGGAATTTGTGGTTTGCCTTCAAAATAACATTTATATTTTTTGACACGCAAAGACCCAAACGACATTCTATAGAAATCCTGGTTGAGAATGAAACGACTGAAGAAATGAACAACGAAACAGCACAGCAAGTAAGTGAAAGAAKTAGGTTTTGATTATGTTTTAKTGGTAATGGGGACATACGTAAATGCCAACAAAATAATTTTTTGGTGTGTGTGTGACCTTTTTATATAACTAGGCAAGTCAGTTAAGAACAAATTCTTATTTACAATGACGGKCTACCCCGGCCGAACCCGGACGACGCTGGGCCGATTGTGCGCTGCCCTATGGGACTCCCAATCACGGCCGGATGTGATAGAGCCTGGATTCGAACCAGGGACTGTAGTGACGCCTCTTGCACTGAGATGCATTGCCTTAGACCGCTGCGTCTGTGTGTGTGTTAACTATTTAACTGTACTAGAATGCTTAAAAGGCCGCTAAAATGTTTAATATCTGTTATCGGTATRGTTTTTTTTGCAAGGAAAATATCGGGTATCGGCCAAAAAAATTCATAAGTGTATCACTAGTTGAGAGTACACTCTGCACTGACTGAACACCTATTAAACCCCACGTCGATTTGAAGTACATACTGTAGGCCGACTGCTATTGTCCTTGAGTCAAGAGAATGGCAGTTGGCCAGTTTCACTTGATGGCTGGCTGGTGTAAATGGAAACCTCATAGCACCAGCTCCCTAACTTAACTCCCACCCCATGTAGGAGCAAAGGGTGTCTTTAAACCAGGGCAGTAATTCACTGGAGTTTGTGGAATGCTATTTTCTCATTGCTGTGGGCGGGTGGTTGTGTTCGGGTTGCCGAAYGAGGAAAGAGCAATCAACATTTTAAAAAGGTTTTCATTTTGTGTGCCAAGTCAGCAGTGATGGGAACGGGTGTTGAGTTAGTGAGGATAGAGCCTTGTTCTCTGTAGGACTCGGACACATGATGGTGTTAAACACCGGTCGCTCCACTCAGACTCAACGGAAGCCCTGGGTCAGACCAGGACAGGTCATCTACAGACATTGACCCGTATGTTGCTGAGGAGACTGGGCTGTTTGATTAAAATGGCCAACAGCAGGATTCTATACAGTAAAAAACGGTACGTTTTATTGATAGGCCTATGACTGAGCAGATAAGTGAAAAGCGGCCGATTAGCACTATAGTGTTCTCAGAAATATTGATGCTCACGTTAAATGGRGGCCCATTTCGCAATTCTGGGCGTCCTTTGGGTGTGCTTTACCGTAAGTGTCTTTGTAAGACATTTCGGAGAGTGATACTGGGACAATAATGGAGAAGAGCATTTGATTTGTTTGTATACAGAAATGAGCCCGAGGCATTGAGAGATTTGTTTACGTCGGTTTGTAGAAGATAATGATGTGTGTTAGAGGGGTGAAAGCCTTGGTAGCTGTACACAAGTTGTTGTTGTAAGAGGCAACACAAAATCCCCTTCACTTGGCTGTGTTGGGCTAAATAAACCAGTATCTCACAGATGACAGTGTCAGAACTAACCATTAGATTGATGTGATGACTCCTAGTTCCATTCCTCCTCTTATCATCTCACACCTTTCTGAATCTGTGCATGTTCTTATTTTCAATAGACTGTGTGCAGTGATGTTGAATTCAACATCTAGTGCTGAATATTCTGTTTGATGTGCTGGTTGTTTGTTTGCCATCGCTCGCCACACCATCCGATTATGCCTCAATGCGCATTTTGAAAAGTAGCCAGTAGCCCGTTTAATATCATCCAAAAACCCATTCTTGGTAGGCGATTCGCAAGATTTTGTTGACTGTATAATATAACCCTAATATTTGTTGGGAGGTGTCAGTTTGTGTAACATTTGACATGCCAGTCTGTCAAATTGAACTCACATCTGTGCACTCTGCCTCTCCCTACTAATTTGCCTGCCTCTGTGACCCACTTTAGAGAACATCTGTCTCACTCACTCCCTCTCTCTCCCTTCCTCCCCTTTTCACTACTACTGCATGGCTGTTACATATTCACAAACCCAAATCCTTATTTTATATGGAGTGCCTACACAGACAGACAATCTAGGAGCATATTTATGCATAAGCACACCACAATATTACATGTAGCCGAAACACGTGCCAGGAATGACAGACAGGCCTATGCAGTACACACTGCGTCCATTGTAATGGTAGGCTATTTCCTGCTCTTCCCCTCACCACACTGTGTCCTCCACTGCTCCAGTCTTGCCTAATGCTCTGCCCTGTGTGAGTGGTGCATGTGTGAGTTCTTGTGTTTTTGCATATATATGTACTGTGTGAATTCTGTAGGCCTATAAATGGATGCTGCGTGTGTGTGGCCACAGTACATCCTTAATACATGACAGACATAAAAGCCCTCCGGAGGAAGTGGAGCAGAAAGCAATAAGTGGCGATGATGCAGCCCAATAGTGTGCTCAGCTGACTGTGAGAGTCAGGGCCTGTGTGCAATTAAAACCCCTTACACACATACACACTGCGTTGGGCTGCACTGTAGCTCCATTGTGCTGTATCGGCACAGGGACAGTCGGGGGGTGGGGATGAGCCCAGGGCTGATTTGGGTTTGTGTCAGATCAGCTGGCAAGGCCACGGGCCGCAATGACATGAACAGGCAGACAATACTGGCCTGATGTAGTGCATGCTACACTGGGCTAAGAGGAATGATCATTATTATCCCAGGGTTTTGTCTGCATCAAGAAGGGGCTTAGGTAGTCGGCGTAGGAAGGGGTGTGGCAATGGGCGCAGTTGGCACACCTGAATTTTAGAGAACATTTTAAAGCCCCCCCCTGTTTTTTTGTGTGTATTTTTTTGCCAATTTCCTTAAATTCTACAGACTTATCCATGGAGCTGAGAAAATGTAGCTGTTTTAAAGCGAATTCTCTGCAATTCTATGCATTTTGCAATGGCTAATGCTGTTATTTTTSTAACAATCAATTCTGCTAAATTGTTATGGGAATTTTTCAATTCTTTATTTTGGTGATTTGTTAGTTCTCAACGATTATATTATTTACAAATATATAGGTCCACTATATCTTCTACATACTTAATATCTGGTTTAAGTTTACACTGAAAGGGTTTTTCCACCCCCCAAAATATAGACTTTCAATGGCAGAAATATCCCTGTGTACTGTTGAGCCCCATCCTGTGTGGATGTTCTACACTGTGTAGTGTCTAGCCACAGTATGGGCCTCACTGGCTACACTCTAGTCTACACTAGGCTGTGTATTTTAATGCTACTTTATTCCTGTGGCTTTCCAAGAGGTGTTTGGATATCTTTTCATAATGTAGTTTAGGATAAAGCATCCTCTAGCCCCAATCTTGACAAAACATACAGCTAATCTAGCAATGTTTTTGAGACGACAAAGAACAGATGTAGCCTAAACAAGCCTAGTTGTTCCACCATAATGGAATAGGATAGTATCATTCATTTGCCCACAACAACAGTGGTGGATTATCATACTGCGATATGCTTTATTCAGAATAAAAGGTTCTGATTTGTTTTGAACTAGAGGTTCTTTGTCAAACAGGATATATTTCTTTGTGACAAGTTAAAATAATGGCGCAGTCCTTTTGGTTGCCTACAATGTCATGCATATTTCTCATCCCGCTCCCTGCCTTAGTCATAATAATACAGCTTTTGTCATCCATCTGACATCTCACAAATGTTTCATTCACCAATACTCTATTCATGCATGTCCTTACAAAAATACAATAAGCCCATTTAGCTCGCATCCATTAAAGATAGCTTATTAGGTTACTTTGACTATTGAATCAAATTGTAAACACAGCTTACCTTTCTGTTTTATAAATGGAATTGTTGCCCAAGATATAGGTTATTTTGTATATTTTAAGTTTATTGTAGAAATTCAATTGGGGGGGTCACAAAAGTCAATATGCAAAACGACACCAAATGAAATGTAGACCTATGCYCTGCCTCAGAGCTTTCAGTTAAGAACAAATTATTATTTACAATGACGGCCTACCGGGGAACAGTGGGTTAACTGCCTTGTTCAGGGGCAGAACGACAGATTTTTACCTTGTCAGCGCGGGGATTTGATCCAGCCTTTCGGTTATAACCTTTCGGTTATTGGCCCAACGCTCTAACCACCAGGCTACCTGCCGCCCCAGCTTCAGAGTGGGGGATGGTGAAATCCTGGACACCTAGTGTTACTATGAGCTCTTTTTCAAAAGCCTTACATCAGACTCCCCTATCTTTCTCCATATTGGTTTAAGTAGATAAAGATAACTTGGCTCAGATAATCCTGTGTAATCAGGGTTTTTTTCTGCATAGAAAAAACAACTAAATTGTAAACTTAAATGACTAAAACCAGATATGTAGAAAAGATAATGGACCTCTATATTTTTTTATGAGATTATCTTTGAGAACTAGCAATCCCTAAAAGAAAAGCTAGACAGCCAGGGAGAATCAAAAATTCATGGCATTGATTGATTGTTGATTTTGTTGATTTTGTTTTAATGTTTGAGTCACTCAGATAGCCTAAACTGTAGAATTGCAGGAAATTAGCTTTAAAATTGTAAATTTTTCTCTCCACCCTGTGACAAAATGTGTAGAATTGCATGAAAGTAGCTTTAAAAAAGCAACATTTTGTCACTACGGCCAACGGGTGCCTCTAAAATGTAAAAACCCTACTAATAAGATATGGGTAATSGGCCAATAACAGGTCATTTAGTCTTTTAACACTTAGATTGACAAGATTTACCGTAAGTGCATCTGTACTTAACACAGCGAATCTGCTTATTCCCTTCTCCAGATAAGCACCTGTGCTGCTGTTGGGTCTCTCACCTGCCATCAGCTGGGATCCAGGGGCCTAGGTAAATGACAAGGTAAGAAAAGCATTGCCGTGTAGACCGCCCGTGTTTATATTTTCCTGTTTACTATAGTCAACATTCCGATTTGATGGTTAAAGCCATGTGTGGCTACTGTAAGTCATACAGAGATGATAAGCAACCTACTGGGCTTGACTTTGATCCGTGCTCTGTACAACATGGCTCTGGATAACATCGTGACTCTGAACAATGGTGGCATTGAATGATAAAGAAGCGTTTTTTGGACAACCTCCATTTGTTATCTGAGTTCCTACCTTTCCCAGATCCTTCCTGTAACAATGCAATCCAGGGATTCTCCATAGCCTAGTCTGCATAGCTAGGGCCTTATAAAATCAGTGGTAACAGAATCCAGACATTAAAACAGAATTCAACAATATTTAAGTATTTGTTGAACTTAGTAGGAAATCCACTGTATTGAAGTTCTTAGAAAATTAATACATTTTCTAAATATACCAGTGGGGTGTCGATGTGCAGGGGTATGAGGTAATTGAGGTAGCCATGTATATATAGGTAGGGTTAAAGTGTGTGTTTTTTTATATATATACTTTATATACAGTTCTGGGGTCAGTGCAAATACAATATTTACAATGTGCAAGGATACTGGAGTGGTAGAGGTAGATACATATGTTCCCTACTTTAATCAACCAGTCCATTTTGAATTTGTGATAAAGCTGTAGCTTGTCTACAGTTTTTGTGTATACCTTCATTTAAAAAACGTTTATATAGGCAGTCATTTCCGTAGGCTTATGGGAGCTTGGGTGTGCAGTACGTGTGTGTAGAACAGTGGTTCTCAAACTAGGGGTCAAGACCCAATGTGGGGTCACCTGATATGAAAATAGGGTCAAGGGAGAATTTCCAAAATCCTGGTTTAATATTATAGCGTCTTTTGACTCAGGCATTGTAATGTGGTTAACCTTAATCTAAATGAAAATTATTCAAATCCAAAAGTAAAAATTCAACCAGAGACCAACCGTTCTTAGATCATGGGGAAAAGACGGCACTTGACAGTTTCACTTGAATCATTCCCACGGTAATTGGCTAAGCCCACTACGCTATGAAACCACACACTATTGCAGAGGCTGATATTACTGTCCGCAATTAATATGGTGTAAACAATGTGTGGGGAGGCAGAGACGCAGAAACTCACAGCAATACTGTTGTCAGATAACACTGTTAAACTAAGAATTTATGCTCTAGCTAGCAATCAAGAGGAAACTCTGACTGAACATCTCAATCTCCCCACCTGATGCTCTCCAAATGGACGTTAGCTGTGAGGGCCGAGATGCCCATTCATTGACTTTTGTTCGCTACATGTCAGGGGATTCTATTCACGAGAACACATTGTTCTCATGATAACCGTGCATGAAATGGCACTGGTGATGTTATTGTGCTGCTTGGCTATATTGACGAAAAACAGATTCAATGGGATCGAATGGCGGGCTTTTGCACAGATGGGGCTCCATCTATGGCTGGACGGAAGGCAGGCCTCTGCAGTCTAGTTATGAATTTGTCTCCCTCTGCCATATGGACACATTTTATGATACACCCACTAAGCTATAATGGATACACCGAGAGAAACTGGCGGCAAAAGAGCTGAGCGCAGAACTCAGATTTAAAAAATAAATAATTTATTTCACCTTTATTTAACCAGGTTGAACAAGTTCTCATTTACAACTGCGACCTGGCCAAGATAAAGCAAAGCAGTGCGACAAAAACATCAACACAGAGTTACACATAAACAAACGTACAGACCAATAACACAATAGAAAAGAAAAATTGAAAAAATCTATGTACAATGTGTGCAAATGGAGAAAAGTAGGGAGGTAGGCAATAAATGGGCCATAGAGACAAAATAATTACAATTTAGCATTAATACTGGAGTGATGTGCAGATGATGATGTGCAAGTAGAGATACTGGGGCACAAAAGAGCAAGAGGTTAAGTAATAATATGGGGTTGAGGTAGTTGGGTGTGCTATTTACAGATTGTCTGTGTACAGGTACAGTGATCGGTAAACTGATCTGACAGCTAATGCTTAAAGTTAGGGAGGGAGATATAAGAATCCAGCTTCAGAGATTTTTGCGAAAATTTGGGAAAAGACTAAACTGAATCGGGCAAAAATCAAAAATACTGATTATATAACCCTAGATAGCCTTGCTTGGTTACTGGTCTAACTTTAGCTTTGTCAAGCATATGGAATATGCAACAAGTCCTGGAAAGGGTMACTTTCTAGTTTCTGTGATGGCTCACCTAAAGAGGTCTGATTCAAGACTCACGGCTGCTAAGTCTTTCATTTCCGCCACCACTTGTGATGCGTGCAGCCGTTTGAAAAGTGGATCAACACAATCAGGGCCTAGATAAAACTACGCTCTCCCTCTCCCCTCTCTGAGAGGAAACATGACGCTGGTTTGAGTGATGCAGAAGAGCTTCCTACCCTGTGTTTTCTACCCTGTTCTACCCTGTGTTTGATCGGCCAACGTGTCAGATGTGCACTATCTTTTGGCCGCCAGGAGAACAGGGTGGGTTACTGCTCTTGTTGACGCTTGTCAGGTTTTACTCATGTTTTGCATGAACACACCAGCAGAAAAAGCAGCCCTCTGGGAGTATCAGTCTACTGTTCTCAGGTAGTGAAAACTGATCGTCATGGATCTGTAACATCACCAAGAGGAAGAGGATGTAACCACTCGAATGCAAATATGGGCCTACCTACACACTCTTAATACATGCCTACACACTCTTCAATCAACACACAGTGTGGGGGTTAAGRGCTCTGCTAATAACCAAGACCAGGGTAGACATATTTCAAGGAGAACCTGTGCTTATGCTATACTGTTGTTGCATAAAAACCTTTGCGATGTAGGCCGAGTTGTTTCAGAAAACCTAGTGTCGCAAGAGATTTAAAAAAGCTTTCAAGAGCCATACCACCTAATTGCGAACTGACCCCATCCCACAATTTTGCATGATGTGTTTCTGTAGTAGACCATTCGATGGGTTTCTTTGAAATATAACACTGATTCTCCGTTAGAAATAAGGATGCCTATTTGTATGATAATTTGACTTGTTGAGAGCCAGTGGCATTGAAGGTAAATKACCAAATCAATGGTCACTGTGACTTGACGTGGATGGGAATCTCTGTAAGCCTCTGTATATAAACACCACAATGACTATTTATCGATTCACTATCTAAAGCCTATTGATTACTGTCACCTTGACTCTGTGTAGTGTCAAGCCCCACTGGTCGGCAGCAGGGGGTGATTTGTGTTTGATAACAGTCGAATGTAGAGGTGTAATCTATGGACAATAGTCTGTTTGGTGGTTGACAGGTTAACTAGCACCTGCCTCATGTTCAACTGAAGTTAGCTGAAGTTAGCATGGTTACATTTGTTGAGTACATATACTCAACAAATGTACCATGCTACAGATCCGTGGGGCGACGCACAATTGGCATAGCGTCGTCCGGGTTAGGGAGGGTTTGGCCGGTAGGGAGGGTTTGGCCGGTAGGGATATCCTTGTCTCAGTATGTAAAAAAAAAAAAAATAATAATAATAAATGTATGCACTCTACTGTAAGTCGCTCTGGATAAGAGCGTCTGCTCTTGGCCGGTAGGGATATCCTTGTCTCAGTATGTAAAAATGTAATAAAATGTATGCACTCTACTGTAAGTCGCTCTGGATAAGAGTGTCTGCTAAATGACTAAAATGTAAAAAAAAATGTACAGTACTGTAGCCTCTCAGGCCCTGTGAGAAAATGGTTACAGCAGACCATGTCTTGTCGTCCTTCTCCGTCCTTGCATGATTGTGAACTGTACTGTTTATAGCTGTGGCTCAAGAGGAACTCTTGATTTATAAGCCTCTGTATAGTTAGTGAGATGGTAGCCTATTAGTCAGTGGGTCGAAGYGCTGTTAACGGCTGTAATAGCGAGGCGATGACGCCAGCCCAAGTCAAAAAGGTCATATTGATGGAGATCAATCATTCAATGCACTCATCCACACTGGGTCACCCAACTTCTTTACTAGAGGTGTGGCGAGTAGTAGGACAAGTATCGTAACGGATATGGGCAATTTTCCTGATATACAATTTCTCCATCTACTCACTTTGCGTCATCATTTTACCCGATCACTTCTCACATGATTTGATCTGATCATTTAGATTGTTGTTGTTGCCTTCTCTTAGCACTATCATTAACCGTTTGCAGGGATTATTCATGTAAGGTATATCTTTAGATCAAGTGTCTGAGGACCATTGGATGATCGTCAAGCTATTAATGTCCATAATATCTAACAAGCGTTCTGACTGAGTGACAGCAAACTTGTCTGAGGACACAGACACAAACCTATATATCTACATACAGCTGCTGAATGCATATAGGGGAAACACATATGCTTTAGGGCTGTGATGGTCGTGTAATTTTGGATGACGGTAATTTGCCAGCCAAATTACCAAGCTTTCTATAACTGTTCAAATGGTACAAAACCCTGAAGTTTTGATGGTATAATTGGTGGACTGGCGGCCATTGTGAGTGTACCCATAGGAGCAAAGCAGGAAGTAAAAGGCGCTGTACCCATCAATATGTGCTGTGATTTGTTGATTCAACTCACCTGACATTACAAAAAATACATTCTATTGCATTAGCCACATCAGTTAACAGCATTGCCATGTGTTTAGAGAGTTGGGCAAATGCAGTTTCTGCGTTATGTGGCAGTTGCATGACACTTCAACATGTGGCAGCCATGGGCAGCCATGGGGAATGTATATTATTTAATACTAAAACTGAGTGTTTAGGGGTGTGTTCGTAAATTCAATCTGGAGTGCCAGAGTGCGCTCTGGTCGTTTGTAAATTCAGGGTTGTCAGATTGGATGTTTCGTAAATGCACAGCGTTTCGCTCTCGGAGCATTCAGAGAGCACACTGGACGCTCTCTCCGAGGAGTAGGGTTGACCCGAGCGTTCTGACCTCAACGGCAGTCAAGCGCCCAAGCTAACTGGCTAATGTTGGCCAGCTTGCTACCTACTTCCAGACACAAATGAGAGGAACACCTCACTCTAACCATTTTATTCGCCCTAGTATGCTGGTTAGGCTGTTTTCATGTTATTTAGAGCGTTAGTGACTGTAACTGTGCTGCTGGAAACAATTTAATAGTGTTTTTCCAACGTTTACTGACACCGGTCATATTCAACGGGTGTTAAACTTTCGTAAATTCATCAGTTAATTTCGCGCTCTGCCACACTCGGGCGAGAGAGTGCTCTGAAATTGGAGTGACAACCAGAGTGAATTTACGAACACCCGTAAGTATGTGGCTCTGGTTAACATAATTTAAATGAACATTCTACGTTATCATCGTTTGCTACAACACCTTGCTTGTTGCAACAAAGGTTCATCACAGTAGAGTCCATGTTTTGCAAAAACTACCTCAAATGCCCGGCCGTCCCGTCTTCAGACAGCTGTTTATAAAAAATAAAATAAAAACGGTTATGACGGTTATTTATTGTCATGAGTCTTCATCCGTAACCGTCGGTTACACGGTTATACAGTAATTGTGCTATCCCTAGTATGCTTGTACAGGGATACGCAGATTGCACATTGCGATAGAAAGATTGCATCAGTAACAAAGGTATTACATTGGGCGGCAGGTAGCCCAGTGGTTAGTGCGTTGGGCCAGTAACCGAAAGGTTGCTAGATCGAATCCCCGAGCTGACAAGGTAAAATCTGTCGTTTCTGCCCCTGAACAAGGCACTGTTCCCCGGTAGGCCGTCATTGTAAATAAGAATTTGTTCTTAACTGACTTGCCTAGTTAATTAATGGTTAAATATTTTTGTTATTTTTTAAAACATCTATTTAGTCTAACTTGCCTGGTTGACAGCTTGTCAAGAACTGGTCCAAACCTGTCATTTATTACTGACCAAACAGTTATTTTTCTGGTAACAGGCCTGATTCATGTATCTGAGGTCTGGACATAGGCTATTTCTATTATTGTGACCCATTCCAAGTGAAACAGCAGGCTCTCTTTTGGACCAAAACAGGATTATGTGGTATGCAACATTTCTCTGCCTTTCTCTCCCTGCCGCCCACGGAGTCTAATCCAGGCAGATGGTACTGTAGTCTACACTACAGAACTGTTACTGTTGTAACTGGGGCAGCAGCTGAAATTAGCCTGTCTGCCCGGGCCAGAGGTTCTCCATGTAGGCCTGTTCCAGAGTGCCCAGTTGGACTGGGACTGCTTGCCAGTCAGCCCCTCTCCAGAGCCCCACCAGCACTAATGAATGAGGCTGTACGGGAGATCAAACACTCTGGCAAAAGAGTAGACTCATGGCTCAGGCCTATATGAGGAAGGAAGACTCATGTAGGCCGGGTCACTGTGAAGCACTTCAAGAGAAGATTTATAAATAAATAACATTTGGATGGTTGGTTGGTTGAAGAGTTCCCGTGTCCTTTTCATAAATGTTGGTGTTTCAATAGCACATTTTAGACTCCTGGCTCTCTCTCTCCCTTTTTTAATCAACAAATACCTGCACTACATTGCTTGGATCAAGTGTAGAACAGAACATCAAACGCAGCCGGCTTCTCCAGAGATGAATGAATCCTCTTAAGCCACTGTTTAACTTCAAACAGGGAAGTGTAGCCTCGTTGTTGGCTAAGTGCTGGTCTGCTGAGAGAGAGTGATAGTGGGAGAGAAAGGTAGGAAGAAAGAGCAGAGAAAGGGCAACGAGGAAAAGCACGAGAGAGGGGGGAAAAAGCGGGAGATGAAAGAGTGCCAGAAAAGGACAATGGAGGCAGAGCGAGAAATGGAAAGAGAGGAGCGAAAAAGACCTACGCAACGAACATGTGGTAGAGGAAGAAATGGAGAAAAGGGCTGGTTGAGATCCAGGTTGAATGCTGGGGGTGCACTGTGCTGATTGCCTGTGCATTATAAGCTTCAGAACAGCAGCAGCTCCTCTGTGATGACAACATTAATCCCTACACACTTCTTCCCTATGCTCCCTTCCAGTGCATTTTCCATTGCAGGAGGGTGCCTGGCCTAGCCTCAACACTGTGCGATATTAACCAGATGTGGCGTTGTGGCTTTTTTAAATTAATTTTAAAAAAAAAATCCTATAGAGGGATCTCTTTCCCTGCAGCGATCGCTTTCCCTGCAGCTTCAATGTCTGGGCTTGAAACACATTAAACGTCTTGGGGGAGGGTACGCCAAACAGTGGATGGAAGAAACGTGCCAAGATAAAGTGTGTGTGCAGGTGTGAATTGCCGACGTAATTGTTAGACGGCTTTTCAATTGCTTGAATCACATCCAGCCAGCAACACACAGCAGCAATGTGAAGTTAGAACTAGCCTATGTATGTCTTAGCCTGACTCTTTTGCTGAGTTACTTTTGTTTAGTGTAAKCTAATCTGCATCCAATATTGAGGCCTCTTGTTTGAATGCATGAACATGGGTGATACACAAATGAACTGTGCTCTCTCACTGTATACACGGTTGATAAGGCCGAGGCTACATGCAATGGGAGACGACAGACTGAGCTAGTTGTGCTGCTTATCTGGAAGGAACTGGCAAAAACCAGGTGCCATGTTATTTATCTTGCATTTTATACTAGGCCCAAGACTTATCTGTATGTTGAATATTTACATATTTGAATCAATGCATGAATGTCCAAACTGAATGTGTCAACTGGCCAGCAWTAGCGTGTAGTGGACAGGCTGGATACATTTCAGGTGAATTCGTTTGTGTCCGTTTTGCCTGATGGATTAGTGTGAGGGCTTTTTAGACACTTTGATATAGATTCCGACTGTGCAAACTGCAAGTGTCTTTCCTTACCCTGCTAAATGAACTTGAAGCAGGGAATCTGTTCCCACTGGAAGTCTGCTTTTCTGTGTCCCTGGATTTGGTTTCTGCTGATGCTTGCGTTTGCTTSCTTGCTTGCTTGCTAGTGTGTGTGTGTGGTGTGGGGGGAGATATGCCGTGGACTTTACGGAWGTATGTGTCCAAGCCAGACTCCCAACAGAGGTCAGGTGTAGGTCAGTGTGTGTTATTTTCCCATATAGGCTAATTGACAAGAGAAATGTGTCACGACAGAATATGGTGGTGATGCCATTCGTTAGGCTGTACATTTCCCTACTTTGTCTTTTTTTAGCAGTGCCTACATGGATATTGTCTAGGCCTTCCCTAGTCTCTGTTCCTACTGCTCTGAATAGTGTCGAAGTTTRATATCATCCATAAACCACTCTGGGCTGCTTCTATGTAAACTTGGTGGTCATGTTGCTTGACCTCAGAGGTCGTTTTATCACTAGTTTTAAGTTGACAGACCGAAGGCCTGCCCTTTGACAAACAAGGAAGTGAATCCCTGTGATTGTTCTTCCTTTTTGACTCATGGCCAACCAGGAAATAATGATCCCTCCCCTTAATACAGCGTTTCCCAAACTAAGCGTCGCAACCCCATGTGGGGTCACCTGATTAGCAAATAGGATCGTACAAAAAAATACGGGGTTACGTTAGTAACCTCTGGTAGCCGCTAYATGTGGTTGTAATAACCAGAGTTTCTGGTTTCTTCCTACAAATGTGACTATCTTTTGAACGGTTTAAGCTACAAAATATTATGACCCCATCACTGAAAGATGAGGCTCTCAGGAACAAGTATTTGTCTTCTGTTTCCCTCAAGCCGTGCAAGACTCATTAGGACAGAGTGGACAGACCAGACACTAAARCAGACTGGGGGAAAAAACAACATKAATRATTATAATTTTTTTGCACAGAATATAATARAAAATTATTGCTTGCTGATCTTCTTTCCAATAGGTTTTCGGATGCATTTCAGTCACATCAAACCATACTTCCMTCAGATTGAAGTACTGCCAGACTGATTTGTAATAGACTGTCATAGCCCCAATTATTACATTTTTTACATTGGCCTTTTGATTACATCAATTATTTTACATGGTGGGGTGCAAACCATTAAAAAAAAATATAAATATCAAAATGGGGTTACGGCCCAAAGTTTGGGAACCCCTGCACAACTAGTTCAGGTAGCATATAGCCTACCCACACCAGTCACTGAACATAGTGAGAGAGTTGTCATCAAACCCGTGTCGGCAGAGAGGGAAAGCAAAAACAGGAAGAAAAAGTTAGACTGCAAGAAATAAAGAAAAAGAGACCGAGACCGAGAATGTATTCACTAGTGTTATGGCTGTTGTCATTCATGCTTTCCTCCTCTAGCTAATCTTCTCTGCCTTTCCTTGACCTCTGCCTTAACTGAACTGCCTACTCTCCTCTCTGCTGCTCAGTATCTTGCTCTACTCCTCTCCACATCTTTACTGGTGCGCCTCTACAAATCAGGACTCCGGCCCGAAGCTCATGTTTTCAATCTTTACTACTTGCTCACGGTAGAGGTTCTAAACACAGAACTAGGGTCAGATTACACAGCCTCCAATAGTTTAAATAGTTTAATAGTTTGAACTTTTTTAGATTAATACCCAAATGAAAAATGTACTGTCCTGCTGTGACCCAAATTGTCCTCCAACAACTCACATTAAGAAGGAATTAGTGTGATTTATAGATGCATTCTCATTACTCGCAACCCACCTATCACATGCCCAGGGCCCACTTTGGGTCCCGACCCATTGCTAAGGAAAACCTGCCTTGACGATTAGGCAGATTAATATAAATATCTGACTTACCAGTTATTACTGGTTAAGGGGCTCTGCTACTCTTTTGCATTTTACAGTCAGACAGACATCTGAAGACCTGTTCTGCCTTCACTTCCTGTTAGTGGTAGCAGCATACATTTTTTCCCCCACACCAAGTTGTTGACATCAGTCTCAGGCCTCAGCACTTGTCACTGTACTGTACATGACAGAGCGAAACGGAATGATGTTCCATTAACCCTCGTGATTTGGACAACCCACTTCTCACTTTTATTAATGGCAATAGCACCCTATTCCCTATTACTGGGCTCTTTTTAATTGCGTAACTTTTTCTAACCTCCTAGGCTTTCCAGAAGCCTGACTCCTCACACTAAATTCTGCTGCTCTGTGTTTCGCTACATACTTTAGTCTGAGACTGCCATCTTTTAGTCGTTTGTGGTGACGAGGGGTGGTCTCTAACCAATCAGTGTCAAGCTTTACCCTCGTGTGTTTGGCCTCAGGCCCAACCCATCGGTTTCTGGACCAATCAGACGGCCCTGAATGTATTTGCATTTGGTGGGTCGGGTCGGACATGTGCTCGGATACAGACTCATTGCAGAATAGGAACTAACGTCTGTGGGCGTGGCATAGCGTTTGGCCAGAGCAAGGAGTCTGGGTAGCCAGGCAAGCTTTCAAACTTGATCCTTGGTTCTTAGCGAACTGCTTCTAAAGCTCTGGGTTATTACCTAGCCTAATCCCTCATTTCCTGTAACGTCACTCTCTCCCTGTAACATCACAGGGATTTCCTCGATCTCTCACACAAGTTCACAGAAAAGGTAGCTGAATCATGTTCTGTCCACCCCAAAGCATTAGCCGAGGTATGGTTGTTTGTTTTATCCAAAGCACCTTGCACATGTATTGAGTTCAGTACGACCCATGTAGGAATCCAACGCACGGCAACTGTTGCAAAACACCATGCTGTAATCAACTGATTCATTTGGAACCACTGGACTTGGCCTAGATTTCGATCCTCGCGACGCAGAGAGATTCAGACTCTAGTTAGAACAGGGATTCCCTCCTTGAAAAGGGAAAATAGTCCCCCTGTCTGTACATTCCAGCCATTTTTCCCTGAGTACAGTGTTCGTTGTGGTCTAATGGCCCCTTTCACTCCTGTGGCACAGCAGGGCTAGCACATGATTACAGAGCTGTGCAAACACAGGCCACAGGCTGTAGCTACATGGAGACAAATACAGGACTTAACCCGCCTCATTCACACAGCAATGCTTATCATAGGATTGGTTTGGGCTACTTGACTTACCGTCGTCACCCAAATGATAAAGGAATGATAAACCTCATGCTTATCCGTATTGAGAGACGCTGAGTCCATGGGAAGTCACGATGCAACCTGACGCCCATACAAACCGTGTCATACAAATGCACCCTGGGATATTAAGAATACAGACCGTATCACAGCTGCTTTTCAAATGCAGCACATTCCCGAAGGCCGGAGTTTGGAATGAGAAGGCAAGGAATAATGGCTTGGATAATGAATGCATTTCAGTGGATACAGAGGGATAAATGAAGTATATCTCTCTGTCTGCACCGCTTTGATGGCCGTAAACAAAGAGCCCTTTTTAAAGCTTTGAGTGTTATTTGTTATCTTTTCAGTGTAATGGCCTGATTGGGGGAGATGTCTCAATGTAGGTGTGTTGACAGTCAACAGTAAAATCCTTGTTTATAAAGCCATTGATGGGAGAAGAGTTGTGTGTTTGGTGCCATGTTTTGGTGTCTCACATGGAGCGGTTCATTCGATTTGGTCGTTAAATATTCACTGTGTTGCTCCAACAGATGCTAGGCTATTTACTGTAGCGCTTTGTGTTGTCGACGATCAGGCAAAACGACGCCAGTGTCAGTGCTTCATCAAGCGTTTGAAAAGTAGCCTGTGTGATTTCAAACTAGACATTGGGGGATATATAAGCCATTCTCTGGTCTTCTACTCTGCAGGATTCTTGTGTGATGTTGTAAACGTTGGCTCGATCTGAATGTGTCTGACCTAACTACTAAGACTGGGGGAACTATGTCTCTCTCACTCTCTCTCTCACACACACTTCTGAACTGCATCTCGCTCTCACTCACCTACAAGGCATCATCACAGGGGAAGCTGCTTTCAAATTTCGATCCATCCCGGGGTAGTCGAGTCTCGCCTTAGCTCTGACAAGGTGGAGCAACAGTACAGGGTTCTGGGATGTTTTGATTGGTGGGGAAGTGACTCCTTTGTCTGGTTTACAGATCTTATTCAGTCTTGCCAACATGCAGAGATCCACACACACACACACACACACACACACACACACACACACACACACACA